>NW_001889900.1:367034-369405 GCF_000143565.1 Laccaria bicolor S238N-H82
CAACCGATAATTACTTGACCCTCACTTGAAATAGATTATTTGAAGTACAAACGAGGTATTTGCACTACGAAGTACTGTAATAGTAAGGACAGTCAAAGGTCTGAGTACAGGTCAAGTAAATATAATAAGTACAGTTGTGCAAAGAGGTCGATGCAAGGGCAAATGCATGAGTAGAGCAAGTAAGATAATGGAAAAAAAAGGCCAGGCATAATGGGAATGCTCGGACATATGTAGAATTGAATTCCAGCATAACCATCACTTTTCCTCCATTGTATGTTCGCTATGCCAGACCACAACGCTCGGTGACGCCTTCGCCAACTCCGAATCGTCAATATGGACATCCGTCTCTATCTCTTTGCGAACGAAAAGTTGGATGTTATCGGTCGTCAATGTTATATGCTATCAGGTCAAGTCTTCATTTTTCATCCTCCATGAAAAAAAGGGGAAGCCTACGGTAGACTCTCCAGGAAGACCAATCATCCCACGTAGCTCTTCTCGACAAAGCAGTGTGTGCATGAGCGTCTGAACGGAGTCGCGTCAGCGTAAATGGCGGGTTTCAAATCTACAACACTTACATTGCTGTACAAGCGGCTGATTGGTACACCGAATAAGCTGTAGAACTCGGTGTCCCTATCGGCAAGGTATAAAACCAACGTCAGAACAGACACAACACTGGTCAAGAGTCCTAATACGATGTAAGGTCAGGTTAGTGCCTTTGGCGCAGGGGATTAGAAGACACCTGTCTGTACCGTCGTCTGCATAAGACGGTTTATTATACTATCAGATCTCTGAAATCCCGTTCGTGATTGGGAAAGTGAATGCAATAAGATACCTGCGGAATAGGAGTGATCAAACACGTCAAGCGATTCAAACGCAAACGCGAACCAGTAATCAGGACGTTCACGCCGACCTCCAGACAAAGCCACACAGATATCAGAGAGCTCATTCCCCCTGTTTCCATCATGCTAGTCATTATGAAATCAGCGCCGAAGACAAGACTCAGTCGTTGTGAAACGATGGCATACGTTTTGACATTGCAGACCTTGACGCCGAAGATAATGCCAAAAATAAAAGCGGCAGCAGCCAGAACCAACACGGTAGCGTATAACGCAACGCTCTTTTTAAGCCTGAGGATCCTGGGGAAAAACGAATGAGCAAAGGGAATTACAGATGATGAAGCGGCAACTCACCGATATGCCAAAAACACCTGCGTTATGCAAGCCGTGACCGTAGCTACAAATACCCATGCTGGGTAAGGCCAAACAGGTCCTGACATACAGAAAGGATCAACCTCGACCGCGGACAAGTTCGGTAGAAACGTACTGGCCAAAGCTAAGGGATTGACAAAGTCATCTACACTGGTGAGTGATGTTAGGCATTTGTTATGGCGAGGCATTGATGATGGATACGCACGCATAGACCCAAGCGAGGTAGATTAATCTAAACAAGATTATTACTTGACGTTTGTCGTAGATAGTAATACTCCGCTCAACTCACGAACTGCTGTGGAAGGTGTCGAGGCAGAGTAACGAAAAAACGGTGAGTCTGCCGGCCATATTTATGGTATCAGTGAAGGCGATCGCATCGTCAAACCGGACACTGACCGAATCCATAACGCGTCGTTGAATGCTATTCGTCGAGCGGTCAGGACCTGATCGAGGGGAAACGGTAGCTGGTGACTCACCAGTATTGTAATACGATGCATATTGAAATGTCAGTAGGCCATAGAGATAGGTGTTAACTTGCGGACCCAAAGAAAAGTCAGCCCAGATCACGGCTCCTCAGCGTCAGGAAAATTTCCTCACAAAAGATGCCCAGCAAAAGAGGGCCTATCCATAGTCAGTAAACTGCAATATGAGAAGGGAGCATGAATCTCACCAAGAGTTACCTCAAAAATATGCATCGGAGAGGTGAGGGGAATGAGTAAGTAACTGAAGCGAGAAGAGGGTGTGGGCGGTGGCCAACTTCAGGATTGTCCACGAGGGTCGACCTCAGCGCCATCCCTTACTTGGTAGATGAAGCAACCGAACATGAAGGGATTGTGTTAGATAAGGGGGTGCGCAATTGAATAGGAAATGAGTTGGGACTCCGACGGTTGTCAGGCCAACGTTGCTATGGAAGTATCTTTTGGTTGTGAAGCCTCTTTACTCTGCACATCCCCTCAGGTGTTTATGAAGACTCGGAAAAATCATATTGTCCGCCCTCTTCCCTCTTGCTGTTTAAATTCGATCGAAGCCGCGGACCTCTCTGCGGAGATTTGGATAGACTGCTGTAGAGGTGTGATTCACAGTATCTCGCTTTGGTTTGAATCAATTGAAAGCGCGAAACATCAGATTCCAGACATTGATGTCGCCGGTCCCAATCCATCTCC
>NW_001889900.1:374808-376468 GCF_000143565.1 Laccaria bicolor S238N-H82
CTATACCAGCATCAACTTCAAAATGGATAGGATCAATTCAGAAGCCATCTACAGAAATATGTGGGGGTTGCTCAGGTGAAATGATTGAGCATGTATCCTATGCAGAGGTTCCAAAGATTATCATCCTGGAGTACCCATACTGTAATACTGAAACTAGTCACAAGGTAAAGTTTGTAGTAAATGGAGAAGAAGTTTTACTGAGCCTGAGAGGGATCATATACCATGGGGATAATCATTTCACCTCTAGAGTTTTTTCATATGAAGGTAAAGTTTGGTTCCATAATGGGATAACCACCAAAAATAAGTGTATAGAAGATGGGCAGCTAGATGATAAAAGCAATAATGATCTTAGATACTATCAAGATCAGGAACTTGTTTTGGCTGTATATTCTCAACTTTAAATTAGAACTTTGTCTTGATAAATTTAACATTAAAATAGAATTCTAGATTAATATCTTTATAACATTGAATGCAAGCCACATTGATTTGAAGCAAATGATTATAAAGAATTGTAAATAAATGTCAAATGATTTTGCAATTTTTTAGACATTGTTACTGTAACATTATTCACAATCTCTTGGTTTACATTAATGTGGCTTGCATCCATTGTTGATGAAAATGTTAAAATATGCCTTTTAAAAAAAAAACTTACTCTACATATTTTTCAGCATTGGAGGTCCATGGGAAGGACTCATACATGCCATGCGCAGCACTGGCCCACACCCACAAGTGGTTGATTTTGTGGTGAGTGTCCATGAACTATCAGTGATCACCTGAAAAATTTGCATTGGATACATTTCACTCCATCTAATTGGCCCCATCACATTTTGTGGACAATACCCCTTCCCTTTGAGCTGTTGATACTGACGTAAGAGAGCATTACGCAGTTGGCCATTGATTGATGGAGGTAATTGGCCATTGTATTTAAGGTTGGTAATGTCATCAAGAAGCTCAAGTTCTCTAAACTCTTGTCGAAGATAACCAGATGCACCACAGGTAATCTTTGATGGATCAAATCCTTGTACAATTACAGTTCCTTCACATGTTGCACTTCTAGAAAGAGCAGTATAGTAAGATAGGTGGTTACGACAGCTATTTAAATCCACTACATTGAATGGACGAGTCTTTCCTTGTGATGCATAGTCTGTCATTGCAAAGTTAGGTAGCACAGACACCTGAGAACGGGATATAGTGAGAGTAACATCACTTGGACAGATACATTCAATAGACATGCTGTTCTTTACTAGTGGAACTACATTTTCAGGCAATCCCTCAATCTTGATTGTCTTGGCAGGACGATCAAGCTTTACAAACAAAGTTTCAAGGATTCGTTGTCCACTTAGGCCCAACTTTGCATCCCATCCAACGACATGACCTTCTTGACCTTTTGTTATACATAATTCTGTTGCATCATTATTTCGTATTATAACTGGCATACCAATACACAGTGAAAGTTTTCCGGGAACATGATCAGAGGCCGAATGGCGCAAGTTCCAAAGTAAATTTTGAAGCTTTGGACTGATAGTTTTGTATATAGCAGTTTTCTTAGGTCTTCCACGAGGCTTTTTACCAGTGACTGGATCACACTCAACCCCCAGTGTATCCACAGAGTAAAAGTCAGTGAGGGTTTGGCCAGTATCTGCTGCAAAACGTGCAGAAC
>NW_001889900.1:376518-377222 GCF_000143565.1 Laccaria bicolor S238N-H82
ACCATTTCTCCCTCTCCCTCCCCAACACTGCCGCCGCGCCCCCAAGCCTAGACATATGCACATCCAGTGCCCTCACAAGCCCCGCTGCCTTCGCCATCTGTACCGGATACACAGTATCCAGCGCCGCGATGTCGATCGAAGAAGGACACAGCCTCATCATCCCCACCGTACACACCTTGACCCTCTCCCACCTACCCATTTCCTTTCCCCGCGATAGCCATACTTCGAGCTCTTCAAAGAGCTCGCCAGCGAGTTTAATGTAGTCGAGGTTGAGGCCGAGGCTGAGGTTGGGTGGCTCTGCGTCGATGGGGTGCGTTGATTGTCGAAGGTTGGGAAGAGGGGGTGGGGGTGGTGGAGTAATTGACGGAGGAGAGCCCATGCCATGACGACGCCTAGGGTGCGTATGGAGTCTCGTGTGATGAGGGACTTGACGCAAACTAAGGACTTGATTTCCTCCGTGTTCAACTGGGCCGCGGTTCCAGTGCGAATGTGTTGTTTATCCAGTGGAGGCCGTGAACAACGTCGTCGGAATCCCGGGTCGTCTTGGGTGTGCCCCAGGAGACAGCTTCGGCATCGCGAAGGTTGCGCCAGCGCATGTCGTATGCAAGCCAGCTGTTGTCGTCGGAAGATTTCAACAGGCGGTGGAACCGCGTTGAATCAAAGGCTGACCATGGGGGGTTGAAGGAGCGATCAGCCAGAAGAAC
>NW_001889900.1:377318-378615 GCF_000143565.1 Laccaria bicolor S238N-H82
GTACACCTTTGGCAAGGCCAATAGGTGTAAGGAAGAAGGAGGTGAGTAGTGGAGAAACCAGAGGGCGATAAGCGAAGTCAGAAGTCTAGTTGCACAAAATCATTGTTCTTTACGCAATATTTGACTGTGCATCTGATCATGACTTACGTACGTGATCGCGATGGCGTACATTAACCATAAATCTAGAGTTATGATATTAATCATGAATTCATAATAAGGAAACGGTCACTAGTACTGAAGACTCCTAGGCCTACAAAGGCCCAGAAAAAATGCGCGCCCTATTACTGGTTCTGGAAATCGTCGGGGCGTGACGTGACTCAATTCTGCCACATTCTAACCACACTTTGATCAGTGCCTAAGATCCGAATATATTCACCTTACAAGTCGGCGATCAAATGGAAACCCATTGAGACATTTATCCGGGTCATATAATGTAAAAATATTCTCTAATATTATCAGCTTTTTTCTCGTGCCTTGCTGCTAGATATATTATTTATATCTTCCCTCTTTCCTTACATGGTTTAAGCAAAACAATTTGTAATTATATTCTGGTAAAAAGTGGACAGTAAATACTAGACAATTTGAAGAATAAATTTTAAGTTCTTTCAAGTTTTCTCCAGCGCTTCAAACCAAAACAAGATTTTATTATATACTCGTTTTAATCACAATTTCCCCGCTGCACAAACAAGCCAACTCCCCCAGTGGTAACAGGTACAACACAAGCAAACACGAAATTATCACGCTGTGCAAACGGCAGTGAAAGACACTGTAAGTCTGTGTTTCTTTTTTTTTTTTTTTGGAGGGCTCGACAACGTTCACTAGCACTACTGCTCACGACCCGCTTCGAATTTCCCATCATTTAGAAGTAAAAATACAATGTGAAACTTTTCTCAGTGCGTGAAGAGCATGCGGTAGACCCGGATGTGCATAGGTGCGGCTGCGCGTTCCGCGTGATACTTGAATTCGTGTTTAGCATACAAAAAAAAAATGATGAGATGCAAAATAGTGACGCACAGCTCTCATCTCCTCGACCGTAAGCCACGACTTGCGACCCTGGTCAAGGTTGATCTCGGAAGCTCGTAGGGGCCATGTGCGTTTCCAGGCGAAACCAATGATGTAAAAGATGATCATCACGGGGAAAGCAAGGTACGCAGCTGTCCAGAACGAGTGCTCAGAAAAAGACAATATTTGGGTGAATCGGCGAAATTGACGTACAGAAGAAATTAATCGCGACCTCTTTAGGATCGCTGGACATCCCGCCAGCGGGCCAAAGAGCCTACGAAAACGTGTATCAGAG
>NW_001889900.1:379688-384085 GCF_000143565.1 Laccaria bicolor S238N-H82
GGGATGAGGAGGCCGATGATGATCAGGGAGGTGACATAAATGAGCGTCTATCTCAAGGCGTCAATAAAGGCATTCAGGCATTAAACAGCGAAGACTTACGATACGCCAAAAGGTACCCTTCACGGCAGCGGGCATAGTCTCACGAGGATTAGGAGTCTCAGAAGCAGCCAGACCAACCAACTCCGTGCCAGCTAGTGAACGAAAGGTGAATTCAAGATTGCGGCGTGTATGGTGAATCGCCTTACCAAACGAGAAAGCCGCGGTGACGAATACTGCGCAGATACCCTTGAAACCAGCAGCGAACGGGCCAGGATCCTTCCAGAATGTCCCACCGATGTAGTGATCATACTCTCCACCCTTGGGGCCGCCGCCACAGATGCAGACAATGCCAATGAAAATGAACATGATAACTACGAAAAGTTTGAGGCATGACGACCAGAATTCTTCCTCGGCGAAACCCAGTGTTCCGAAGACGCTAGCGATAACTGAAATGATTATTAACGAAATGATTGGGCTAAGATATAAAAAAAGAGGGCTCACTGATAACTACGTAAAAGATCGTAATCCACCCAGCTAGAGGCATAATATGTTTGCCCCAATATTGAACTGTTGTCCCGGCGACGGTGATTTCAAGCGGAAGGACGACAGCCCATTGGAAGACATAATTCCATCCCATGGCAAAGGCAAAGGCGGGGTCCAAGAAACGAGCGGACAGAGTGTAAAAACCTCCAGAGACGGGATAAAGGATAGACATTTCACCGAGAGCCTGAAGAAACGAAGTGAAGTTAGATCCTCGTCAAAGCATGCCCGAGAAAAAAAAACCTACCTGTGTGACGTTGATCAACATGATACCAATGAGAAGCCACGCAATCAAGACTCCAGCAGGACCTCCGTGGTGGAGCGCAGAGCCGGAGCCGACAAATAGACCAGTACCAATACTACCGCCTAAAGTGAGTGGAATCAGCACTCGAAAAATCGGAGGGAAGATCGAACGCACCGACGGCAATCATTTGAAGATGTCTGGGCTTCATTTTTTGTTGGAGCATCGGGGCATCAGCCACGACTTTTTCGAGGTCCTGGACATTGCCAGCACCAGCAACGACCTGACCACTAATAGAAATCAAAGTAAATAATAATCGACGCGAGCCTTATGAAGCATGTACCCAGTGGTGCCCGGAGCGCGCTTGAAACTTTCAAAGTTGACTCCAAGTCGCGTCCAGATCGACTCTTTGGAGGGATCGTATAGTTCCGCATGGTAAGGAGCGTCGGAGTCCACAATGCTAGTGGTCTCGACGACCTTTTCCGTGGGCTTGTGATCCATTGCCGGCGAAGAAGAGAGAGAGAGAAAATGTGTTCTCCACTTCTTCCACACAACATCTTTTTATTACCATCTATTACCTCCACCGGGCTCCTTACCCCACCTCCACGAATGATGGACTGCAAGGAAACGGAGATACATTGACAGAGAGCGGCCACCGAGTTTCGAGTAGTGAGGGGCAATAAACATAGGTTTGCAGGTTTGCCACGAGGTGAACTTTGTCTTCTGTAGTCGTGGAACTGGTTATTAAGGCGCTATATTGCTCTAGGACGTATCGATCCGAGAATGGGATGTGGGTTATGAAACGAGACAGCGAGTCAAGTGGGATCCGGTTTGGGAGAAGCGGAATGGTAAAAATGTGGGTGAATATGGGGCTGATGCACGGGGAGGGCGAGGGGAAAGTGGCGAGTGGCGCCGTGACGAGGGAAATGAGGCTAGGGGATATCTTGGATTGCGTAGGCTAGAGACGAACGTGAAATCGGTGAAATTGAGTATAAGAAGTGGCTTACTGTCTGTCGGATGACCTGGGATATTAATGTGTAGAAATTGCGTTCCAAGAGATAACTGGTTATGGCTATACACGCCTGGTGGCCCTGATACGCGCTTCGTCGATTCGCAGGAAAGTAGTTGGTTGAGGACTTGAATGTGTGATGGTGCGTACAATGATCTAAAGATAAGAAACGGTGAGAATCTCTTGATAAATTAGCTGGAGAGCGTGCTGTGGATGTCTCGAAGTCGACTGCACTAATAGCAAACTGACCTGGCGTATGAGCACTAACCAGCTTTCCCCAGACCCTTGCAAGGCCGGGGAAAACAAAAGTGCTATGACAGAGTAAGTTGCGGTGAAAAAGATGCTTTACAAGCCACTCACCTTCCCCGTCTTGCACCATCTGACTTGACCATATACCCAGCGCCTCCTCATCCTTGCCCCCTATCAAGACCAGACACCTAAACCCATCCAGGCCAGCTACATCCCTTTCGAATGCGCCCCTCAGTCTTATCTTGACCTCCCTCGCCTCTCTGACTCCGCGCCACCACGATTGAATTCGTACAGCAGCATCACCGTTCATTACGTCGTCCTCGCGCTGCTTCAAGAAGTTCGGCCTGACTCGCGACCTTCGATGCCCCGCCAAGATTAATATTTCGTCGTTTCTCTTCGCCGAAAAGGTGGATCATCGTGGTGTTGAATGAACGACTCAAAGTCTGGACGCTGGCAGGGGCACGTGATTCTAATCTTATCTTATTTTATCCATGCTCACTTCTCCTGAGATTGCGCGTTGAACGTTGAACGTTGAAAGAGTGAATTTAGATAAGAATATGGTAACTTCAAAGCAGCAAAATGACTTTGAGCAAGCGCAAGAGCAATCGAGTTTGTGGGATTTTCGAGTTGATCACTTTCCGCCGAAAACCTTAATTCTTAAAAAGGAGCGTCATCACGTGATGACGGCCCAAAGGCTGCACCCAACAAGCGCCCAAACGCGTATCGCGCGAAGTCATAAGTACGTAAAATAAGTGATCGCTTTGGCACTGATATATTTCTAAGATGAAGAATATTTACAAGGGAATACAGTAACTACTACATATTGGCAATACAAAATATCTATCTGTAATACCTATGCCACTGGAGCTTGACTAGAGCAACGTTCTTAACAGCGGGGAGGTCCACATACCAGTCGCGACTCGGATCCCCTAGCTTCTCAGCCCCACCATTTCCCACCTGGAAGGGTGTTATCCCACGCCATGCCAAGTGAATCGCGTCGTGGTCGCTTAGATATCCTCCGCGCTTCTTTGGAATTCACTCGTCCTGGTATATGTTTGTCGTTGGTGTCGGACTTGCGTAGATGGGGCCGTGTCCAAGTCCTGTCGTGTGCGTCGGGCGGCCGATTGCTTCTCTTCAGCGCTGGCAGCTTTTATCGTCCACGGCGTGGTTGAGCACTCGTCGTTGGACTCATCGTTTCGCACCCTCGCTGGATGTGGTTTGCGTAGTTGGGACGGGGTTTCTGTACCTACGTTGGGATAATTTTCGGTTTCAGAAGCTGTCAGGTTGGACTTGAGACAGGTTGACGGGTGGGAGATTCTGAGAGGGAAGGTATACGGCGTGGTATGGTTGTTGGTTTGTGAGCGACGAGCGTCACTTCGGCGTCGTTCCCACAGGTCATGTGAGGTATGACCATTTCGAGAATTAAAGTTTTCGGCGGAATCTCAAAAGTGGGATTTTCGCTGCTTTGTAGTTGTTTGCCACACACGATTCTCTTGCTTATCACCATCAGATCCATACCAATGGTCTCTTCTACAGCGCCGTATGGGACCTGGTCATCGCCTATTACGGCGCAAGCCATAACTAAAGGGGTACGTCTTGCCGTTCTCCACAATACGCGACGTGTTTACTCATAATTCTCAAGGCAAACGGCATCGCAGATGTTATTGTCGACGCTATTACTTCAGAAGTCTACCAAGTCGAGAAACGCCCGTCCGAGGCGGGGCGTAACGTTCTCGTTCACACCAAATCAAACAAGGATGTAGTCGGGGAAGGTTGGAATGTCCGAACGGGCGTTCAGGAATACGGTGGATCAGCGGCGGTCATTCACGCTGGTGTCATTTACTTCTCACATTTACCGGATGGGCGCGTCTATCGAATTTCGGATGGTAATCAGCCAGAACCAGTAACCCCAGGTGAGTCGTAACCTTCTCACAGATATCTTTATTAACATTCAGCTCTCAAGACAAAGTCCCATATCGATACGCCAATTTCGAGCCTCACCCCATACACACCCATCTCCTCGTCTCCGTTTTAGAAGACCATACAGACGACACCCCTGCCGGCATCGTAACCTCGTTATGTATCATCAATACCAAGGACAAATCCATCCATCCTCTGATTTCCAGCGCCGATTTCTACGCGTTGCCAAAGTTCTCTCCGGATGGTACCCGCCTCGCATGGAATCAATGGTATCACCCGGATATGCCATGGGAGGGTGGCCAGATTCTCGTTGGCGACGTGTCCCTCAACGCAGACGGCATCCTCGCGATCATAAACGAAACCCACGTCGCAGGGGTCAGGGAGAAAATCAGCGCATGC
>NW_001889900.1:384135-385992 GCF_000143565.1 Laccaria bicolor S238N-H82
ATCTGTGGGCAAAAAGGCTGTGAGACATTGTGGGTAGGTCATTTTCTTTTTGTGTCATTTCAGCCTGACCACTGACTATGCAGTACCACTTTTCATGGGTTGGACTGCCAGTGGGTCTTAATATCAATGACTGGATTTGTGACCCATGTAAGAGCATGAAGAAAAGTAGAGGAAGGGGCAGCAAACAAAGGATAAGATGGCTGCTGACATCCCAAAACACATTACCTATTTATAGATTTACCTATATATGGAAGGTTGTTCCCATGCCTAGTGTTGCCAGAGCTTGGCTTAGCTTGGCTCCCGCTCAGCTTTGCCCAAAGCGGGCAGTGTGGGAGCTTGGAGCTGAGCTAAGCTGCCAAAATGATGGCTCCAGTTCAGGCACAGCGGCTCAAATCATGGCTAGCTAGCAGCTCATCACCAAAAAAAGGAACCTTTACTTTAGTGTTGCAGTTACAGTCAAAAACCTTTAATAAATGAATGGAAGTAATCCAAAGGATAACCATCACTCTCTCAAGTACCCTGATGTCTCTTTGTCACTTTTTCTGGCCATAAAATTTGAGAGATCTGGTTACCTGTATGTGTGACAGCATTTGTTTGTCACATGTCACAACCAAAAAGTCACATATATAACATATCAGCTCTGTACATGTGAGCTCTTGCTCGACAGCCTTCAAAGTTGGCAGAATAATTAGCTACATCAGTGTCCATATTGAGGTCAATTTTCAGAGTAAGAAGGCTTGTACTGTCAAAGCTATGGTTTTGTTTGTATTGTTACTTCCAAAATAGGATACAAGCCGTGGCTGAGCCAGCTATCCCATCAAGGAGCTGGCTCATAAGCGGGGTGCAGCCGCTGGGGATGCCCAAGTGGTGAGAACAGCTCTGCTTGGCTACTTTTGGCTTGGCTCACATGGCTCAGCCAAGCCGAGCCAAGCTCTGGCAACACTACCCACGCCTGGTTGGTTAGTCTGGCCATATTGGCCTTGTCAAAAAAATCAACATGATATATTAAATTAAAATTGTGCTCCCCCCTTGCATTCTGGCCTACATACAGCTTTCAAAAAACTTTTATATTATTACCAAACCAGCTAATAACAACCTCAGAGGCTAGAGCATGTCTGGGACCGGGCAGAAGCCCAAAAGTCAGGCGGCTCCGCCACAAAAAGGTAAAGTGACGACCACTCGACAAACTCGACCAATCGACACAGAAGTACAGGAACGAGGAAAGACGAGAGCCACCGGGGCGGTGGAGACAGATGAAGACGAACACGAAATCGGTGACTCAGAGAAAGGGAGATCTTTCCTCGAGGGAAGGCTGCTCATGGTTCCGGCGGGGGCACTGCTCACTTTGGGTGCACTCGCCACGACGCTCTTCCAGATCGCGGCCATGCCGGGCGTTGCCCTCCCTGCGGTTAACGCAGTACGCGCGGTCGCTTTTCTGTTGAGAGACGTCGAACTGGAGGTAGTGGCGGAAGACATTAGGGATATCGCCAATGCTCAGCTCAACGAGT
This sequence comes from Laccaria bicolor S238N-H82, assembly GCF_000143565.1. Taxonomy (NCBI): domain Eukaryota; kingdom Fungi; phylum Basidiomycota; class Agaricomycetes; order Agaricales; family Hydnangiaceae; genus Laccaria; species Laccaria bicolor. The sequence goes on from NW_001889900.1 coordinate 385,644, forward strand.
TGACCAACGACTTGAAGACGTTCACGGAGGTGCTCACAGAGAAGGTTATGGAGGAGCTGGAGAAGAAGACGGAGGTGTTGAAAGAAAAGACAGTGGAATTAGCAGCAGTGGTCGAAAAAGCGGCACAACAGGCAGGGAACACAGCCAGCTCCCCATACAGGGACGCGTTGACAAGGACGGCCTCTGGAGCCCCAATGGATGCTAACCCTCGTCTAGCTGCGAAGGAGAACATCAGGCAATGACAATCTCTAATCAACCTACCCAAGGGATCAAGCCTCAGCAACTGCGCCAATCTGGCTCTGGTGGGCAAGTTCGCAGAGGCAATGGGAAGGGCGACAGGACAACAGCA
>NW_001889900.1:386235-387215 GCF_000143565.1 Laccaria bicolor S238N-H82
GATCTTGCTGTACTATTCATCCAACTAATAAGATATTGCTTCCTCATCAGCTCTAGGTACTATCAAATGACAAGGCCATGCTATCATGACCAATGCAGTTACATATTGCGCTCGGCTAAAATACAGTGCCTACTTTTTCTATATCTGGCTACAGAACTAACCGGCGATCTATCGGAGAAATCACCTTTTCCTGATGCAGTGCATTAGGTTGCCTCTTTCAAATCCCTGCACAATCACAACGATACTACTAGTACATACATGTTAGAGGAGACGTCTCGTGACCTTCATTGTATACGTGTATGTTTTTATTATTTCTTTCCAGTCCTTTTATTTCCCTTTTCTCTCATTCACATTTACCTCCGTTATTTACTAGTCTTTACCTCAAGCCACAAATCCTTCCCTTTATATACGAAACCTTATTTCTGTCTCACCTCAGTCGTTCCTCACTTTACGGTGACTGACGTCTGAGGTGAGTACTTTCTACGATACATTATCGTTATCTACATTATTGACTTCCTGTAGTTTTATTTGCTTCTACAGGTAGTCTATCTAATCTCAGTCGTTCCTCACTTTACGGTGACTGACGTCTGAGTTTTATTTGCTTCTACAGGTTATGGGCCCCGCTGCGCTCACCTATGAAATGAGAATTCAGTCACAACTACCTTGGGCTCTGCGACTCGCCCCCACATTCTCATTTTGAGAACACCCTCACGGTCCATTCAAATTTTGCTGCAGCCTTGTAGCTGGCATCTACATCCAACACATACGGCTCACTTCACTTTCTGACCTCACACACAACTTCCGCTGCAGCTTGAAGCTGGCGACGACATTCGACACACATGGCCCTACATTACTGCCCGGCCTCACATGCTCTTCACCACACTTTACTTTGGTGACACACAAGATCGCACTTTTCCTCCCGACTTCACATATACTTCGCCATACTTCACTTTGCGGTCACATATATTCCACCATATCCT
>NW_001889900.1:387607-490979 GCF_000143565.1 Laccaria bicolor S238N-H82
ACCATTTCTTTCCACCCCTAAAGCCCCCATGCCAATCGGAACCCAGAGCCATAGTCTATGTATACTGCATACCAAGAGATTTCGTCAGGCGGGTGTACACAAGATACATACGATGGGTGACTTACTAGCTCCCCGTCAATCATCCTATGCATTGGCCATGATATTCTCCAACTCATTACTTTCACCTCACCCGAGATTGCAGATGTCGAGGAAAGCCAAGTCTCAAGAGAGGGAGCATTTTTGATCTGGAATGTACCTGGACCGATGATTAAGGAGCAAGGCTGCCGGGTGAATATCACTCATCACTACTGTCGTCACGGATGAAACTCACTACTCACCTTTTCACGTCAACAAATCCCACCACGGCTCTTCACTCTCACCTCTCACAAGGCATCGGGAAACACATGAAACCCCGGCAACTGCCCCTGAGCCTTCACAAACACTATTTCCTGATGTCCGCTCAGCCCCTAACGACTTGCCGCCCGATGCGACTGTGGTCGACGAGGGGGAGATACCTTCACCCACATTAGCGATGCCCATACACACCATATTTGTACTCACATGAATGCTTTGTGTCGTCGCCCACACTCGCTTCGCCCAAAACCCTGCCCTAGTCCTACAGCAAGAGAGCGTGCCGTGTATTGTCAGAGGATTATCAGACGGCCACTGGGGGATCAGAGGATCATCATGATGTCCACGGATGCACGGGGGAGGTACTTGTACTCACAGAGTCAATGTGCAACCCATTCCACCTACCACGCCCATCTTCACCAATCAGAATTCCCAACACACACATCTGTCGTGTCTGAACTTACACCACCGCCGTTTAGCTTCCCATGACACGATCAACGCTCAGCGCTCAGCTCCTGTACTCACTCCACCACCCGAGCTAAGACACCAGACGTCCCCTTCTAGAGTATCACGCGGCACGGACCCAAGCTCACCTGTTCACGGCTTCCATCTACCCCGTCGCCCCAGTCCCGTCCATTTGCGACACCAACCGATGCCGCCGTTGGCTCCTCGACCTCCATCACTATCACCTGGAACATCATTTGCCAAAAACGACACAACTAGCGGCTGCTTATCGTTCGCCGCTACTTCCCCACCTAATGCCGTGAATGTCCTCGATGTGGGATGGCTCACTACAACGAGCACATTGCGCTGTGCGGTCAACTGTGCATCGAAGTCCGCAGTAGGCAACCGTTGTGGAAGAGAGAAGTTACAACTTCGTATTGACGTAAATGGTCTCGGAGATACCTCGGACCTATCACGCGCACACTGTTCAAAGTTCAAACGTTCACCGCCACCGTATTCTACCCGCCGGCGACTCACTCCAGTGTCCATGCCAAATTCCAATACCTCCCAACTCCACGCCAATGCTCAGCGAAGGACGCTACATTCATATCCTCCAAAGATGTCACTTCTTTTATAACATCCCTTCCATACGTACTTTTCAGTTCCAACGTTAACGCCTCAGTCACCTCTTCGACAATGGAACCAAGGACCCGTTCTACCACCACGGGGGAGGTAGTCTTGGTGGTGGGACGAACGGAGGATAACACCTCGTATAGAACATTTCAAATACGAAATTGGGGGGAGCTCATTTGCGTCTTGAAGGATCTGGGGGAGATCAACACTTTTCTCAATGTCAGGGTGAACGTGGCAGAGATCAGTGGTCACCCTCGCTTGCACAAATGCCATTTTATCACTTTTCCAAACCCTCCTACACCTTCCACTTCCCTCCTACACATTCCACTTCCCGACTTTGCACAAACCTCCTCAACATCCCAACTCATAATCCGCCAAACCGCAGCAGCAGGCAGCATAACAATAGCCCATCCTCCTCAACCGACCACCTCATTCTAGAAAATCGCCGTTTCAAACCTCACAACTTTTGCGCGCCAACACACCTCACCATCTCTGCCATATGTAATAACGGGAACACGTATCCTGTGGGATTGACGGATAGGATTATACTCGGAACGGCGACTCCAAGTGTGGTGTGGTGTGGGACGTGTATTCATACCAGCAGGCGCACACCAATAGCTTGCGCAGGCGACGTACATGTTGAATACCGGGGCCCGTAGGCACCGAGCCGTGGGGGTATCCTGCCGAATGTACAGGCCTTTTGATGGTATCGTCCCATCTGGCGCTCGAAATTCCTGCATCCCATCGTTTCTATTACCCAAGGACTCTCATCTCGCGACATTTTCGTTTCCTCCATCGGCACTATGATTCCCTACTCACTTTATCCCAACACGGCCACTTGTATGGTCCACCCCCGACATCACATAATCCTCCACCCTACGACCTTGATCTTCCTCTCCTCCGCTAACCCAATCACGTTACATATGAAGTACAGAAAATCAACGACACCATATTCTCTTTGATCCCTTTAACCCATTAAATCACTGGTCTCTGCAGCAGTCATCGCAAACCCCTCTATCCGACTTCCGTCGTTGACAGTGCATTCCAACGCAGGCCCGAGGGCTTAGACTTTCATCACCCACCTAACTCGGTTTTCATCACCAGCCCCACTCTACGTTCAATGCAAAGTTCAGTTATCACCAGAATCAGAGAGATCAGTTCAACGTGTCGTCAGTGCATCTAAAAATCACTCTCGTCAATCAACGTATTACCCCGGAACATCATCCTCTCCCTGCCGCTATATACTGCCGCCCACTCATCAAAACGTTGCCGACGCACTCAAGCTGGAGTCCTTCAGGTCTCTCGTTGTCTGGGGGAGTGTTAGAGGAGACGTCTCGTGACCTTCATTGTATACGTGTATGTTTTTATTATTTCTTTCCAGTCCTTTTATTTCCCTTTTCTCTCATTCACATTTACCTCCGTTATTTACTAGTCTTTACCTCAAGCCACAAATCCTTCCCTTTATATACGAAACCTTATTTCTGTCTCACCTCAGTCGTTCCTCACTTTACGGTGACTGACGTCTGAGGTGAGTACTTTCTACGATACATTATCGTTATCTACATTATTGACTTCCTGTAGTTTTATTTGCTTCTACAGGTAGTCTATCTAATCTCAGTCGTTCCTCACTTTACGGTGACTGACGTCTGAGTTTTATTTGCTTCTACAATACAGAAATGGATACATGATAAATCCAACACCTGTGTCCATACAGGACCCCCGAAAATCCTGCTAAATGGTAGATACCGATCCGGACAGAAATTTTCAAAATGAGGTGCTAGGTTAGATACAAACCGGACAGGTTTTCGAAAAAATCAGCAAAATGCTAGATACGAAATCTGGACAGGTTTGCGAGGAGATTGACAGGCTGGATACTAACCGGACAAGTATGGTCGCTTAGTCTAACGGAAAAAATGTATGTACTTCACTACGCTCGTCGTGTGGTCTGGGGTTCGAATCTTGCACTGCACACAAAATTTGGCCCTGAGTTGGCTAGATACGAAGTTTGGACAAATTTTTGAAAATTTGTCTAGGCTAGATAAAATCCGGACATACTTCGCCAAAATTGGTACGGACAAGAATCTGGAAATCGGCAATTTTAGTATCTACCCTTTAGCAGGATTTTCGGGGGTCCTGTCCATACCAACCGATAATTACTTGACCCTCACTTGAAATAGATTATTTGAAGTACAAACGAGGTATTTGCACTACGAAGTACTGTAATAGTAAGGACAGTCAAAGGTCTGAGTACAGGTCAAGTAAATATAATAAGTACAGTTGTGCAAAGAGGTCGATGCAAGGGCAAATGCATGAGTAGAGCAAGTAAGATAATGGAAAAAAAAGGCCAGGCATAATGGGAATGCTCGGACATATGTAGAATTGAATTCCAGCATAACCATCACTTTTCCTCCATTGTATGTTCGCTATGCCAGACCACAACGCTCGGTGACGCCTTCGCCAACTCCGAATCGTCAATATGGACATCCGTCTCTATCTCTTTGCGAACGAAAAGTTGGATGTTATCGGTCGTCAATGTTATATGCTATCAGGTCAAGTCTTCATTTTTCATCCTCCATGAAAAAAAGGGGAAGCCTACGGTAGACTCTCCAGGAAGACCAATCATCCCACGTAGCTCTTCTCGACAAAGCAGTGTGTGCATGAGCGTCTGAACGGAGTCGCGTCAGCGTAAATGGCGGGTTTCAAATCTACAACACTTACATTGCTGTACAAGCGGCTGATTGGTACACCGAATAAGCTGTAGAACTCGGTGTCCCTATCGGCAAGGTATAAAACCAACGTCAGAACAGACACAACACTGGTCAAGAGTCCTAATACGATGTAAGGTCAGGTTAGTGCCTTTGGCGCAGGGGATTAGAAGACACCTGTCTGTACCGTCGTCTGCATAAGACGGTTTATTATACTATCAGATCTCTGAAATCCCGTTCGTGATTGGGAAAGTGAATGCAATAAGATACCTGCGGAATAGGAGTGATCAAACACGTCAAGCGATTCAAACGCAAACGCGAACCAGTAATCAGGACGTTCACGCCGACCTCCAGACAAAGCCACACAGATATCAGAGAGCTCATTCCCCCTGTTTCCATCATGCTAGTCATTATGAAATCAGCGCCGAAGACAAGACTCAGTCGTTGTGAAACGATGGCATACGTTTTGACATTGCAGACCTTGACGCCGAAGATAATGCCAAAAATAAAAGCGGCAGCAGCCAGAACCAACACGGTAGCGTATAACGCAACGCTCTTTTTAAGCCTGAGGATCCTGGGGAAAAACGAATGAGCAAAGGGAATTACAGATGATGAAGCGGCAACTCACCGATATGCCAAAAACACCTGCGTTATGCAAGCCGTGACCGTAGCTACAAATACCCATGCTGGGTAAGGCCAAACAGGTCCTGACATACAGAAAGGATCAACCTCGACCGCGGACAAGTTCGGTAGAAACGTACTGGCCAAAGCTAAGGGATTGACAAAGTCATCTACACTGGTGAGTGATGTTAGGCATTTGTTATGGCGAGGCATTGATGATGGATACGCACGCATAGACCCAAGCGAGGTAGATTAATCTAAACAAGATTATTACTTGACGTTTGTCGTAGATAGTAATACTCCGCTCAACTCACGAACTGCTGTGGAAGGTGTCGAGGCAGAGTAACGAAAAAACGGTGAGTCTGCCGGCCATATTTATGGTATCAGTGAAGGCGATCGCATCGTCAAACCGGACACTGACCGAATCCATAACGCGTCGTTGAATGCTATTCGTCGAGCGGTCAGGACCTGATCGAGGGGAAACGGTAGCTGGTGACTCACCAGTATTGTAATACGATGCATATTGAAATGTCAGTAGGCCATAGAGATAGGTGTTAACTTGCGGACCCAAAGAAAAGTCAGCCCAGATCACGGCTCCTCAGCGTCAGGAAAATTTCCTCACAAAAGATGCCCAGCAAAAGAGGGCCTATCCATAGTCAGTAAACTGCAATATGAGAAGGGAGCATGAATCTCACCAAGAGTTACCTCAAAAATATGCATCGGAGAGGTGAGGGGAATGAGTAAGTAACTGAAGCGAGAAGAGGGTGTGGGCGGTGGCCAACTTCAGGATTGTCCACGAGGGTCGACCTCAGCGCCATCCCTTACTTGGTAGATGAAGCAACCGAACATGAAGGGATTGTGTTAGATAAGGGGGTGCGCAATTGAATAGGAAATGAGTTGGGACTCCGACGGTTGTCAGGCCAACGTTGCTATGGAAGTATCTTTTGGTTGTGAAGCCTCTTTACTCTGCACATCCCCTCAGGTGTTTATGAAGACTCGGAAAAATCATATTGTCCGCCCTCTTCCCTCTTGCTGTTTAAATTCGATCGAAGCCGCGGACCTCTCTGCGGAGATTTGGATAGACTGCTGTAGAGGTGTGATTCACAGTATCTCGCTTTGGTTTGAATCAATTGAAAGCGCGAAACATCAGATTCCAGACATTGATGTCGCCGTGTCCCAATCCATTCTTCCACAGTTGATAGTGAGCTAAAGACTACGTGAACTAAGATACGACTTCACATGTAGTATCGAAGTCTGTCTAGGAGAGACTAGCTAAAGACAGGTGTTGACTTCATCATTCCTCTCCAAGTGCCCTTTTACACTTCCGTTGATGGCCTTGGACCTCTTGTATAATCGCTTCGATGTTCCCCGCTGTTATTGCAATGACAGAATTGAGTCATTCATCTGGGTTTTTGCTTGGGTGACCGTTGGGTCCGCATCTACCACAGTAAATGGTCAAGGCGATTACGTTCCTGGGCAACAGGTACTTAGCTCCTCAGATGTTCAAAATCGCAAACTCTTGCTTCTTTAGGTTATACAAAGTAACGCCCAACCCGTCCTACAGAACCAAATGGCCCATTGCCCAGCACTCGCTTCAGTGGTTACGCGAGCGAGAAGTCGCCTGCTTAGTGCGTCGACGGGGCCGGCGGTCCGCTGCGAAAGAGTTGAATGACGAAGAGATCAAGAAGAGATATATTATGAATCCATTCCTACGGCCTTTGTTAACGGGTCTGACCCTTTGAATAATTTATGGGTCAGATGAATTCCTTGAATTTTTTTACAATTTATTTCAGGTGTACGAGTATCTACGTACCACGCTTGCAGCTTAAATAAACAAGGCGTTGCGTTCTATGCATTATAATTATTTGTTCGAGGTTTGCGCGTATGTCCGAAATGGAGTACATATGAAAAAGAAATCTAGTTCTCATTCTTTACGAGCTAAAGAAAAATATTACGTCTTTAATAGAGTATCAGGAGACAGAACGACAACTTCATGGGCCCTCAGCCTGATCTGGACCTCGCTGAGTGGGTGTATCGATACATGTCATCGGTGAAAGATTGGTCATAATAGGCAAGCGTTGAGAGCTAGAGCTGCTACACCAGCCAGAATATCCACTCGTGATGAGGAAGCCCCGTTATGAGAGAGGGGGATTGTGGTCGTGGTTGAAGCGTCTACCGTATTTTGTGGCGCAGTGGGAGAGGGGGGTGCACCAGCATCGTTGGATTTTATGGTAGTAGGTGGCTGACTACCACTAGTAGTCGGACCAGCAGCTTGACTACTAGTAGATGACTGTGCTGAGGCCGCGGTAGCCACCGCGACTGTGCTAGAAGGCAATCCTGGTATGGTGAGTGTTACGCCCTGGTCATAACAATTCGTCACGTCCGGGTCAGGTTGTTGAGAAAGTTTGTAGAGGACGTACGACGGCGAGACAAGTGGCTTGGGAGATCCTGTAGGTGGTCGTGAGATCTGCCCCGCTGCAGTGTTGCAGAATGCAAGTACTGGTGCTTGTGAGATATTCCTGGTTGTTGCATAGACACACGTAGTTCGTCGCTGCGCAACCACCCAAATTTGGGTTAACAAAGCAAGGGTAGGAGCACGCTGGTTGTAGATGTAGGTCAGATGTATGGTGGATTGTTTGAGGACGAGCGCCTACTTGGGAGAGCTGGCACGGTCTGGCGGAGTCCAAGGATGTTGGATGCAACTGATTCGAGTGCGGAGCTGAGGGATGTTGCCAAAAGAATGAGAGGGAAGCGCATCGCACTTGGCGTCCGGTGTCCGAGAAGGAAAAGAGTGGGGGAAAGAGTGGTCAATGGTGAACCATCTTACATATAAATTTGAATGCCCAAGTAACCCTGTGCGTTATTTATAGTCCTTTCCAGATTCTCCCACCATCTGTCTGTGCCTCATTTTTCATTCTTCCCAATTTCTCCCACCAGTCACCGACTACGCCCCTTTTGAGCATAAAGTTATAAAACGGAAGTCAACTGCAACCACCAGGCAATTGTGGGAAAGAGAGACGAACAACTTCGAGTAGAAAGTAGAAAGTGTTCTATTCTTGAAGATATCCAAATTCCGCTCAACTTGCACGCTCGAAAAGGTTGCCATGGAGGTGTATTTGAGATCAATGGCGTTCGCGAGTTCATAGCCACGAGAGATAGCATTGGTAACGGTAGCAGTGACTGGAGTCGATAAGATGGAATGTTGTTGCAGAGACAGTTGTAGTCTAGTGCTGGGCAGGCTGCAGCGACCTAGGTCGCCGTCACATTGGCTGACGAAAGCTAGATGAATGGGTCGACCTTATTTCGTATGAGCTTAGAGAAACAACATACGAGAGACAGCGACGTCCTGACGAGTGAACAAGGGGGCAAATGCCGAGGTCGAGGCGGCGAGGAGCGCATCAGAGACGAGCGCGAAACGCATTACACTTCAAAGGTTCGCAGCTAGAAATTCACGAAAGGGAACAACAAGGTGTGCTGGTGGGAAAGCCTGATCTGCTTTATAGGACTCCGGGGACATCCCCGGCTCAAAGGAACCCCCAAAAGCCAATCCAGGTACGAGCAGGTGAGCGGTGACGGAGGGGGCGCAATGGAGAGGAGTAGCTGCCTTCCTTCCCGCCTTCCTTCAATCTTCCTGGACTCAAAATCGGCGTCTCAGATGCAGTATCGAGCGCTATAGGGTGTCGAGGTGAGCACTAGCTACGTAACGAAGGTCAGCGATCCCGTCGTTACTGTCTGATTATAAGTGCGTCGAGCTCACCGTACGAGGACCAATCTTTCGTCGCAGAACACTTTCTCACGAAGGAGGAACGTCGTAACAACCATCGATTTTGCTCGTTCAAAGAACGTTGGGAGGTGTTGGTGGGTTCTAACGAAAAGGTACATGAGGTTTTGAAGATGTTGTAGCGGTATCAACGACTTACGTGCCAATGCCAGATCATGCCCGCCGATAACCATCCTCCCCTGGATCATTCACGAATGATGGAATCCGTGGAGGGGATATGCTGTGAATCAATGCATGGGTCACCAAAACTTACGTTTATCTCGCCCCCAGGCCCAGCACCCTCCTCGTGAGCCTTCGTTACTGCCCGCATACTCTAAGTTGTGCATCGTCGAGTGAACGATCCCGATATCTACTTCGTCTAGCTTGTTTCGAAGTGACAAGCACAGATTTCGTGCTCAACGAACGAACAAGGTAGAGATGGACGCTGGCTGTCAGAGCTTGAGACAACAGGAGTTTGGCGGGTGCCTACCTATGTAGGTATCGCGTTCATCCCCATCACTCGACTTTCGACCCATCTACGTCGTTGCACCTCAATCCCTATCGCTACCCGTCCGCCCACGAGCACATCCCTCCCCTGGTTCCCCGCTATCGTCCGTCTAGACGACTCTGCTGGCCAGTGGTCACGGACCAGAGGTGTTGTGCCTCTGCACCCACCGGTCCTCGCCATCCCAACACGTTCCATCGTCCTACCGTCTGTAGTAGGTAGATACGTAGCCAGACGGCGTCTATTTACTTTCTGTCAGATGGCAATGTATCAAAGGGCGTAAAAATAAACGACTTGCAGCAAAGGATGATCGATGAGCTCCTCTCCGACTCCGAGCTCGTGAGCTCTGAGCTTCAAAGTCTTGCGTTTACGCGCTCATGGACGTTGTCCAGTTCATCCTGAAACGAGGTCTGAGAAAAGCTGCATGATTTGGTACGTTATTAATGGTGCCGGTGAGTGCTTACCTTGTTGTCGTCTCCTCCTGCGTCTTGTCGCCCATTCACCCACCCACTATCCACCTTCGTTCGTCAGATTGTTTCCGGCATCGACAACACTTCTCCCATCGCCATTCAAATATTCACGCGTCGGCCAAAGACAATAATATGCCCTCGCATCCTAGGGAAGGACTGACAATAACATGGTCGTCAGCACCGTCCGAGTCAACGAACCCAGCAAGGGAAGTCCTCACCTTTGCTGCCGTCCTTCGTCACCCATCCACATCTTTCACGCACGATCCACCTCTCAATTGTGTTCGTTTCTTCCAACGCTGTCTCTGAGAGGTCCGGCATCATATAGTCCTCGCTGTTGCGCTTTCGGACGTTTGGACGTTCCGTTGGTGAGGTATCTAGAGCTTCTTGTGAGATGAGGTGTTTATGGGTAGGGAACGCGCATAGATTGGCGTCCAAAGGCCTGAGCAATGTATGCGGTCGATTACCGTGGTACCAAGTGCGATTACGGGCGTCGTTGATGGTGTACAATAAAGAGACGTCAACACGAACGTTGAAGCCACCATATCGCGAGTAATAAACCCAAAAGCATTTCCGTTCGTCCATGCATGCATGCATGCCTACAGCGTCCAATAAATACACAACACTACACTCTAGAACAACATCCCCCGATCATGCTTCACCACAACAGAACTAGCCCTCGTCGACTTGTTCGGCATCTTCTCCCAAATCGGATCAACGTCCGGTCCTTCAAGATCACCAGCGCCGTCCCAGCCCCAACACCATACTATCAAACGCATATATTTTATTAGATGGAGAACAGGAAAAAGAGGGGAAAGAATACGAACCTTGTTCTGGGCCGGAGTTGAATTGGAGGGCTTCCGCTTCTTCAGGTGAGAACAGACGATCGTGTGGGCCGAACCACGATCTGTCTTGGGGGTCTGTGCGAGGATCGTCAGGGAGCCCTCCGAGGCGCTTGTACCCACGGATGGCGGTCAAGTTCCGTCGTTCCGGGTGGATGATATCAAACACTTTCTGTAGTAAGGATGCATTAAAATCAGTCAAAGCCAAAAAAACATCGGAAACGCACCGAATCATAAGCGAGTTTAACCCTAGGCACCATCATAATCCTCCCATACCCCGCCTCCCAATAATCATTGCAAATCAAACTACACTCACTCGCACTACACTCCCCCTCCGTAATCTTCGCCATCCTAAACCTCACATGCGGCGGCGAATAAAACGGCGCAGGATCAAGCACCGCAATCCCATTCCAACAGCTCTGCACCTGAATAGGTAAATGCCTCTGAAACCGATCCGAACTATCCTGATGGTGGAATATCTTTTCGAATGGCGCGTTCTCGAGCGCAGTGCCGTTGATATCCCTCGCCACCCAGTTATCGTAGAAAACGGGGGACGAAATCTCTTCGTGGTACATGTAATCCGCTGCGCATGTGATCCCGGCGTTGTTGATGCGGCTTTGCCAGATGAGTTCGAGAATGTCGTCGACGCAGGGTAGGATGTCGTTCATGAATATAATCGTATCAAAGTACTCCCCTTCCGAATCCCGTAGTTCATGCAGAGGGACGAAAGCGGAATTGCGGACCTCAGCGAGGTACTCGATACGATGGTTGAAAGCCCCCCTCGTCCTCGACGACGTCCTTATAGTAATCCGCATCCCAACACTCCTCGTCAACGCATCGAATATCCGTAGTAGAGCCTTCGTCTGATCACTAGACCCATTCTCGTAAATCGAGACGAAGACATTATGGTACCCCAGAATCGCAGCCGTCCGAAAGAGAGTGGCAAAGAGGTCGGGAATGACGTCGAAGGAGTTGTAGAGGTTGATAGCAAAGTAATACTTATGTTCGCTGGGCATAACATCCCTCCTATGCACCTTATCCACATCCAACTCGGACCCAAACAATCCCGAAAGCCACGAATCGCGCGAAGGTGGGTTATGCCCTACAAGCGGTGCATAGCGCTCAAGCGCCTGAGCAGTATACAGCGGTTGAGCATGGCGTGTACATTCCTTGGTATAATGCGGTGACAGCGTCGTCAAAAGATCAAGTACACGCTGGCGCTGATCGAGTGTGGGGAGCTGGATGGGCTGTCGACTTTGTTGGTGGGATTTGGCGGGGATGTGGCCGCTTCGCCAGACGGGCGTTGTGGGCGAGGTGAGGGGGACGATGCGGGCGAAGAGGAAGCCGAAGAGGATGCCAATGAAGAGGGCGAGGGGGGTGGGTATGCGCCGGAGCTGGTAGGCGATGGAGGTGGTGTGGAAGGACATGGGTGCACGAGGCTGCACGATGAGGGAGACCTTGGGAGAGACCCAAATTTGTTGTCACTGTTCGCTGTCACGAGTGCCTGATCATCGGTGCCTGATAGACAAAATTTACACTCCTTTTTTGTTGCGACGGCTACTCTTGTGCTTGAAACTCAACTGGTATCCCTCCGTGCGACATAGGTACGTTGTCTGCAGAATTCTGGCCGTATTTCAATCCTACATTACATAACTATAAAAAGCGTCAATCATCCCCTTTGCATATGAATCCCGGTGTGCGATACATTTATGATTTGATCGCGGAATGACAGGCCTATACTTACCCCTCAGATTAATTATCTAAACCATATCGTTCCAAAAAGCCCTCCAAGAAGCAAACCTACGGAAACTACAGAGTAATCAGTGCAGAGCCACGCCAACCAGCCGAATTGGTCTTTCTTTTCCCCTTCCTTATCCCCTGGACCGCCTTGAGAGTCTCGCGATTCATCGTTCAACGCCTCAGGATCTCTTCTCTCCAATTACGACCTCTGCTCCCTCCTTAGTCTTGCCGCTCCTGCCTCTTCCGCCTTGCTCGCTTCAACACCAAATTCTTCCCCTCGACTTGATTGCATCTTTTCCCCCTTCCGCGTTCACAGCGAGTTCCTCGTTTTGTCCTTCTGGTTCCGTGCTTCCAATTACTTCCTGCAGAGCCATGCCAACCACTGGCAGTCGCAGGGTGACCGGATGGTAGCAACGCCTGGTGGGCATCGGTCTACAGTCTCTGCTCACCCAACTTGAAACTATCCCATGGTAATGACTCTACAAGGCCATACGGTTCAGTTTTGGCGTTATCTGACCGTCCTTGGGTTATGCATTCGCAATCCTCCGCCCCCACCCCCACATGTCACACAGCGTCCCTGCCGACCTTCCACCAACCTTATCAGGGCAAAGAGAGCCGAACATTTCTTTTTCTATTTCGTTTTGGTACTTCCAACTCGGCTTTGAGAAAACACGAAACTAGATTTCAGAGCAACCACAACCCCAAGATACATGGGCGAAACACTGAATGCTATCACGCGCAACTGCACAGGGCTTCCCTATTTAATTAGTGTCCTATTTCGTTTTTCTGAAAAGCCGACGTCCCAGGAGCTTTACTTTCAACAGAACAGAATGATGCGGCTCCTCTGATTTGCAGCTACATTCTTCCCTATCCAACACTCTATTCGATTTTCTGGACCCAGGAGATGGGGCGTTCTGCAAAGCAACAAAAATAAAGGTCAGATATCAAGTAGACGCAAGACTAAAAACTCTGATGATACCTTGAAGCCAGGCATCCTCCGCAAGTCGTCCAAGTTGATTGCCGGTAAAGATTCAATTGACAATGTTTTTATCGTCGGGCGGTCAGCTGCAAGCTGAGTGGCAAACTCAATGGCTACATCATGCCTCTCTTGGTCTGACAATCCTTCTCTTGCATCTAATAGACGGAAGCAAAAAGAAACATGTTCCAGATGGGGGAAGAGGTAAAGCCACCTCTTCGCTATGAGCGGCGAGAATTCGCAGGGCTGAACAGGTTTGTCCAGAACGACGGTCCTGATATGAGCGAGGGAGGTAATGATTCGAGTATATTTATCTTCACGGATATGTCTTTGTAATGTCAAGCAGATATGGCTCACTGGAACACTGGAGAACTCCAGAGATGAGATATGGGTGTGAGGGGCAACAGCTACCAGGGCGTCCAACTCGGATTCATGATTCTCATTAAGTAAGACATGGACGGAGGAAAGAAGGGGCACATTGTTCCAATGTTGGAGCAGCAAGGTCACCATCAGTGGCATTGCAGTTAACTGTGCCAAGTATGGGAGTATAATTGGGGGATCAGGGATTTGAGGATCCATGGATGGGAGTATTCCGTCGAGGCGTAGACTGTTGATTGACGGATGGCGATTTAGAAAGCTGCACAGATCCACCCTAGAAATAAGGAAGCGAGAGTAGATCTTGACCTCTTTTACCGACGGTAAATTCATAGATCTATAGATGTGCGATAGTAGGTAGACTGGGTGTATGGAAGTGACATTGAGGTGAACGCAGACGAGCGACTCTCGGTGAACCTCCAGCATATCTATGATCCATCCAACAAAAAACGGTTGGAAGAGCCGCTGAGAATGAATTTGTAGTGTCGACATCCCAATTGTATGGGGATGTGCACGGAACCATCCAAAATTTCTTGTCCGCCTAGACTTAGTGCCTTGGGATTTCGGGCAGTGGGGAGGTGTCCCAACATACTATGATTTTTTTGGTAATGACCCCCAAAAGCATTGTGATGAGCTGGAACATGGACGTGCAGCTTCTCAAAAATGGTGCCCACATTTCCCACAAATTAGATAGTTCGGATCATTTGCAGCTACATTCTTTCCTATGTAACGCTCTATTTGATTTTCTAGACCCGGCCGCTGGGGTGTTCTGCAGAGTAATGAGAATGAGGGTCAGATGTCACGTAGATGCCATACCAAAACTTGCCTTGAAGCCAGGCATCCTCCTCAAGTCGTCCAAATTGACTGCCGGTAAGGATTCAACTGATAATGTTTTCATCGTCGGGCGGTCAGCTGCAAATTGAGTGGCAAACTCAATGACTACACCATGCCTCTCCTCATCTGACAATTTTACCCTGTCATCTAATAGACGGAAGCTCAAAGTTACATGTTCCAGATGGGGGAAGAGGTAAAGCCACCTCTTTACTGTGAGCGGCGAGGATTTGCCAGGATGAACAGGATCAGGTTTGTTCAAAACGACACTCCTGATATGAGCGAGGGAGGTAATTATTCGAGTAGATTTATCTTCGCGGATATAGCTCTCAAAGGCCAAGGAGAAATCGTTCACCAGAACAGTGGAGAACTGCAGAGACGAGATATGGTTGTGTGTGGCAACAGCTACCAGGAGGTCCAACTCGGATTCATGATTCCCATTAAGTAAGACATGGACGGAGGAAAGAAGGGGCACCATGTTCCGATGTTGGAGAAGTGAGGTCAGCATCGGTGGCAACGCGGTTAACTGTGTCAAGTATGGGAGTATAATTGGGGGATCAGGGATTTGAGGATCCTTGAATGGGAGGATTCCGTCGAGGTGTAGACTGTTGATTGACGGATGGCGATTTAGAAAGCTGCACATATCCACCCCGGAAATATGGAAGCGAGAGGAGATCTCGACCTCTTTTACCGCCGGTAAATTCATAGAGTCAAGGATGCTTGGTAGGATGCCCGTCTGGTATATGGAAGCGACATTGAGTTGAATGCAGACGAGGGAATCTTGATTCACCTCCAGCATATGAATGATCCATCCCATAAAAAACGGCTGGAAGAGACTTGACGAAAGAAGCTTTATCGTCGACATCCCAGTTGAATGGGGGTGCGTGGCATTGCGGAGTCTTCCCGATTTTCTCGTCCCCCTAGACTTGGCGCCTGTAGATTTCGCGATCGCGGAAAGAGGTGTCGCGACATACAAATTGTCACAAAAATCATAGCTGGGCGGATAACCTCTCGGATTAAGCAACCCCAGATCTCTGCACCCACTGTTGGCGATTGATTCTAAAAGCTTCAGAAACGCCTTTCCCCACCTCTCCCTGTCTAGGTTCCAAATATAATCCGGAAGGCCTAGATGGATTGTGCCAACCGGTGGAATGCGCGCCAGTAAACCACGTAGACTGAGAATGTCTGACATCACTTGCTCAATCCCCCCAGTGAAGTAAAATGTAAATGTTGAGAGATGGCGAACGAAGAGGGCCATTCTTAAGGCCTCTAGCAAGTTTGGTCCGGGATCATGACAACGAAAGAACCCGTTTTGCAGATCTTCCAAATCGCTGCGGGAGAAGAACGTAGGAAGGACCAGGAAGTGAAGCCTCTTGCATGTGAGGCTCAGCCGAAAAATGGATCCGTCATCATCCACGTCTTCAACGATTTTTTCGACAAGTTCGTTCGGCAGGTCAGTGATGGTAGCGTAAGCAGAAGACGTTTGTCCGACAGGCCCAACCTTGCGCCGCCGCTGTCTCTTCATTGTGGTTGTGGTGGTATGTTTCACAAAGACTCAGGAGTTGGAACAACGTTGTTTAAGTGCGATTGCGTCATGTCACCCAATTGGCAAACGCCCCCTAAAAAAGTGACGGTCGATCTCGGCCGCCAAGACCGTCAACACGCAAATCTACTGGCCTGATGTAGTCGGATGAGGTTTGAAAGTGTTGTGCTTGACCGGAAGATCGTCCATAAGTAAGTCAGGAGCAAGTGGTGAACGGATCGCGAAGTAAAGGCAGCTTTGAGGCAGCTAGTTGTCAATGTCAATACCCGAGTACGGCCACTGGATAGAAAAAATAGTGATAGTTGCAAGGACGACAAGGTGGCGTACATTATTCAGATAAATACCATCGCCGACCCAAGCTTGACCTGATATAGCTCGTTATAACTTAAATAAGACTTGAGAGGAGTCACAACGCACCACCGAAATCCATGTCAATTTCGTGATGAGAATGGCCCCAGTCGACATCCCGATCTCCTATAAATTGCGTGGTACTATTTTCGGGGTGGCAGATGACGAAGTGCTCTTGAACCATTTCAACATGAAATAACTACGCGTCTGAAATACGAAGAAAGGCAAGTCAGGACATGTGTAGCTTCCATCGTAAAGAAAATAAGCGCACTTCGTCATCTGCGGCAGCGGCTTCCCTAATACTGTCCAAAAATGACGTCCACGATGGCTAGTGCCGCTTGCAACTGTCGTTTCTCTTACATTGCTTTTGTGATTCTCCGGTGTCGTCGTAGTAGCGCTTGACGAGGTCATTGGGGCACCCAACGCTTTTTCAGCATGCCAACATTTATCCACTCAGCGGGCCTGGGATGGGCATTCAACGCGCTTTGCCAGGTGATGTGCTTATGGCGAAAAGGCCGACGAGTGAAAGAGGGAAGGAAGAATCGGGAAGGGAGAACACAGATCGTCACCAGACCCATCGAGCTTGGACCTACACAGCTGGTGAGAAATTGGAGATGCGGCAGAAAGGCTATCATCACAGCCATTGGAATCTTTGGCACGATGAGTGATCGAGAACGCTGATGGCGGCCATATTCCGACACACGATCTGAAATACCTGAGCCTTGCTTGAGGCTTTGAGACCCCATGGTTGTTTCGGCGAATTCGTATTTGACGATCAAAGTCGGGACGAAAAGGCATAACGAAAGCGCAGTTCAAGTTCGTCTGCGGCAGCGGTTTCCTTGAGAGCGTCCATAATCTAGAGAATGACGTCCCCGGCGTTGAGTGACTCATGAGAATGGAAGTAAGAGGCAGAGGGCGGGTTTGGGAAATGGAGAGTGGCAGGGGCAGAAAAAGAGAGGGAGCAGAACTGTAGATGATGGGACGGGACGGGCAGGAGGGAAGGGGTGGGAGAACCATGAGAGAGAGAAGAAGAAGAAAGGGTAGGCGGAAAGAAGGCTGAGGGAGGGATGGAGGGGGAAAGAAAGTCGGTATTCAAGGGGACGGTAATGTAGCGAATACCAAGGGAACGAAGACCGGAGGAACCTCGTAGCGGCTAAGAGATCTACATGAAGAAGTGTCAGTGTCAGTGTCACCGTCATCGAACGAAGATATCCACCGACCGAATGATGTACGACGGATCTTTTGCGTGTGAGATGAGCGGTCCTAAGTAGAGGAAAAGTAAGTGAGAGGGGACTTGAACAACGAAAGGAAGAGGGTTCATGCGTACCTTGGAGAAACAGCACCACGAAAAAGATCGGGGGCAGACAACCCGCCCCAGGTAAGAGAGAGTTTCGGACGCCTTTCGTGAGCCCGCTTCGAAAGAGATTTACAACATTCAACGAAATAGCCTGAGTATCAACCATTGAAGTACTTACACGTCCGATTCAAAAGAAAAAGCCGAATAGAGTGGGGTGGTTTGTATACTGTCTGAGTGTATGCGTTCTTTCCATGACCAGGGAGACTGGAAACACGCGCCCGTCTTGTCAACCGAAGCCATGAAGGGCAAAAAAAGCATTGAGAAAACGAAGCAGCAGCGCCACCCAAAAAAGGAAATGATCATGGAAATTTATTTCCGTTCTGGCCGTCATCTGTGTGCCTGACTCTCATCTCCACTCACACACTCCTTTTTTCGTTGGAACAAGACAAGTCGCGCATGCAACGTCGACATAACCAACCCTACATCTCTCCCCCATCCCACAATTCACCCACAATGGGTTCCCTGTCCCCTTCCTCTCCTTCCTCATCCTCCTCCTCCAGCTCACGAAGAGCAACACGTATCTGGCTTCCAGTCTTAACCATCCTCCTCCTCCTAACCCTCATCCACTTCCTCCTTCCCCCCTCACACTCCACCGGATCCATCCATCAACCCAATTACAGCAATGCGGATTTAAAAGCGAAGAATTACCTGAATTTGAGCGAACCCGTCATCCCTAACCCATTCGACTTTTGTCCGAGTTATAGTCCTGGCGATAGGATCGGCGCAAAGTATGGCGCTGTTACGCTTTCGAAGAGTAGGATGCATTTGGGCAGTGGGGCGAGGATTCAGAGGGTTTTGAATAAGGCGCTGGCGGGGCAGAGTGTTACGATTTCTGTTTTGGGCGGTTCAGGTATCTATCCCTTCTTCCCTTTTCCCTTCCCCTTCCTATTCATCTTTGCACACCCGCAAACTCACCTACCCCGCAGTGTCAGCATGCCACGGCGCAGGGGACGACCCTATATCCCCCACATGCTACCCATCCCGCTTCTTCCAGTGGTGGAACACAGTTTTTCCACACCCAGCTACGGAACTGACAAACGGCGCTTTGAGACGCACGAATTCGGGATACTTTGGGTATTGTAACTCGCACCATCTACCAGATCAGACGGATTTGGTTATTATTGAGCTGGATACGGAGGATGAACCGTGCGTTTTCTTTTCGTTTCTCTTTCATACCACCCGTTTTTCTTTTCTTTTCTTTCGTTTCTTGTCTGTTTCTGTCGTACCTCCCTTTTCTTTTTGCTTCTGTTCGTCCGCCTTGCGCCCACCCTAACATGCCGCCTTATCGTCACCCCCGCCCATAAGACGGACTTTTCCCACACCATGCAAGGGTAGCCGCCCACGAGGCCATTCTATCTTGCTCATTTGTTCAGTTATCTTCTACCGAGTTTCGCCTTACCCATTCCATTATACTCCATATTCCATTTCCCAGAAACAACCAGCGTTTTGGAGGTTGATTTCCCCACTTTCAACTCCATTACCACGCTTCCGCCTATAACAACTTTCCTTCGTGTCGGTTGGGTGGAGTTTTGTCTTTCTTTGAGCCGCGATGAGCTGTTGTGTGCTTTCTTATTTGTGCAGCTCACTTCCCCCCTTCTTGTCGCGTTTCCATGCACTTCGGCGACTTTGCTGTGGTCTTCCTCTTCATAACCTCTGCGTATCCCCTCGCCTTAGCGACGTTTTGGCATGCAGCCTGTGCATGTTTCTTTCTTTTCTTTCTTTTTACGTTGTGGTTGAAAGCTCTGGAAGGAGGGTCCTTCCTTTTCGTTTCTTTTTTGTCGTTTCTTTGAGTGCGACGAGCCGTTGTGACCTACCTTTTGCTCTTTTTCGGGAACCCATGGCGCGGAATCCCTTCTTCTCTTCTTGTCGCGTTTTCTCCGATTTCGGTGACTTTGGTTTGGTCGTCCTGTTGATAACCCCCGGGTGTTTTGGCAGGCAGCCTGTGCACGTTTCTTTCTTTCTTTCTTTCCCTTTTCTTGCGTTTGGACTTTGCCTTCATTTCCTATATCTTTCTTGTCTGGCATTACTTTCAGCGACTTCTATCCTTTTCCTGAAAGTTGGGGTCTCCCTTCTGTCATCCATATGTGACCGTTGTTTTTTGCTTTTTTATTGTATTGGGTTTGTCTTCTGCGTTCTTATCATGCCCCGCATCTTATTGGGAGCACTCTCGCCTTTGACTCCTTTGGCTTGTACTGGATGTTGGGGCTCTTATATGGTCGTCCTAGTGACTGCCCCTCCTCTATGTTTCTCTTCTCTTCCTTGTTTTCATGTGTCTTTCTCCGATTTCGGTGACTTTGGTTTGATAACCTCGGATGTCCCCTCACCCACCCAGCCTGTCCATGTTTCGTTCTTTCTTTGTGGATGGTGGTTGAAAGCTCCGGAGCGTCCTTCCTTTTCGTTTCTCTTATCTATCGTGACCAAGGACTTTTGTCAGGCCTTACCTTCCTCCCCGCTTGCCATTTCTATCCTTTTTTTGAAAGTCGGGGGTCTTTCTTCTGTCATACAAATGTGACCGCTTTTTTGCTTCTTTTATATTGGTCCAATTGAATGCTTTGCGTTCGTCTTTTGCGTCCTATCATCTCCGCTATATATCTTGGAAGCAGTCCCAAGTTTGACTCTTTTGGTCTTTTTCTGCATGTTGGTCGTCCTAATGACCGCCCCTCCTTTGTCTTTCCGCCTCGTCCCCACCTTCTTCATCCTTCAAGTTCTCCCAGTTCAAATTCCCCTTTCACATTCATTCCTCTTCCTCTTTCCCCCCTTCTCTTTCTAGCATCGAGACTAATTCATCCCACAGGAACCAAGACATGATGGATCACTTTGAGATCCTCATCCGCTCCATCCTCATCAGGCCCGACAAACCCGCCGTCCTCCTCCTCGGCCATTTCTCACCACAAACACATCAAACACACGGTTTCGCAGGGCCAGACCACTGGCACAACATCGTCGCGCAATTCTACGACGTCCCACACGTCTCTGTCAAATCTGCCCTCTTCCCCGATTACATGCGTGACCCCAAGTCTGTCCAGAAGTACTTTGTCGATCCCGTACTCGCTAGCCCTGCGGGGCATGAACTCATCTCGGAGATACTCGTGGCGTACTTCCAGAGCCAGATATGTACGGCGTGGAGCGTGGCTACTGGGTCGTCGTACGAAGCTGTCCCAGTGCACACCGCAGGGTCTGAAGGAGGCGCTGGTGATGCACATGGGCTATTCGGGGGCATCGGTCAGCGCCCTGGAGTCCCTGAGCCAGAAAAGGGTGATCTAGCCGTTGACGCAGCTGTGGAAAAGAAGATGGCAGCTGCTGCTGCTGCAGCAGCTATGAAAGACCGAGGGGACTCGTCTTCCTCCTCCTCCTCCTCTTCCGCTCAGCTCCTCACTGTCCCTTCTGGCCGAATCAACACCCGACCAAACGGGAACCGTCCCTTCGAAGAGATCGCACCGTTCTGCGTCTCCGCAAACGACCTCATCAACCCCCTACCACCGTCGCTGTTCTACGGCTCGGGGTGGTATGCTCACCATCCGAGTGGGAGTGGTGGGGATGCGCTGATTACGGCTGCGCATTATTGGCATTCGGCGCTTCCGACGAGCAAGTTGAGGATACCGATGCAGGTTGGTGGCGGGGATATTGGGGTGTATTATTTGAGGGAGCCGGTGGGTGTTGTTGGGGAGGGGAGTTCGGTTGAGTGTTGGGTTGATGATAATTATGCGGGTGCGAAGGTTATTGAGAATGCGGCGGATATTGGGGATGCTATACCTACGTATGTCCTTTTTCTTTTTTTTCTTTTCCTTCTTTTCTTTTTCTTCGCACCCATGCACAAGCTGATGATGATTGATTGGTGTAGGTTGAATATGATCGACCATTATGTTGGAAGAGGTTCTCATTTCGTGGAATGTCAGTTGTTGGGTGAGGAAGGACAGAGTGTGCCGATGTTCAAGATCATTGGGATTTTCGCGACGTAAACCTTTGTCACTTACTGAAGGACTGAGTAACGTACGGATGTTCCCTGGTTTTTAGGATGTAGAATATGATTTTGTGTAGTGTGTATTCGAAATGCACACGGTATGACTAATTTCGATTTCGCCTTGGACGACGACGACCACAACTACTTACAATCCGCCCCAGTGCTACGCTTTCAAGATTGCGGAGTTATGTGAACTGGAGAACTTCCAGACTATTTACCATGTCAACTCTCGGTGCGCACCACAACTCAGTCAAAACAGCCCCGGTATTAATCCAGGCACCCCTTGCTTCAGATCACGAAATGACAGACGCCCTGACACTGCTCCGCCGTGTCTTCCCTTGTCCTCATCTCTCGCGCTCATAATCATGGCCGACCAAATCTCGCCCACTGCAAAGAAATCGAAGAAGAAATCCAGAGGGATAGGAAAACTCTTTCGAGATCTGATCAAGCGACCCAATTCTGCCAACCACTCGGCTTACCAGTCGAATTCCACTGTCTCCTCTGCATCAGGCGCTCACCATGCAACCGATGCAGGAAATGCAGAGCCGACGGCTTCAAGTAAGTATACTATTGGCTCTATCTTATAGTGTTATCGACGGTGACTTAACTGGTGTCCAGGCAGCAATGCTACCTTGAATATCAGTATGTACTGTCCTGGACTCCTACCTCGCAGACCTGGCCGATTCAGCTCATCCTCCAGGTCCTACCGCCCCCTCCCAGTGGGCAAGACCTTCGTCAAGTGTTCCAGATCTGCAGGAGTCCGCCGTGGGTCAAGGTGAGATGCGATTTGCCGAGTCTTTGTGTCTGAGAGGTTGATATCGGACTCGTGCAGAAGAGGACAACCGCGAAGCCAGTCTTACTTTGACTCCTGTTGCAGTACCAGTCTCGCCGAACACTCAACCTCAGACCTCGGACTGGATGGCGACTGCAAAAGAGGGTGTCAAAGTGGCTGGGCGGTTCACGGAAACGCTCCTCAAGAAGGTGCCGGGATGTGTCAGTGCAAATCCGGTCCAGATGGCATTCTCCATCGCTAAAGTGATCATCGAAATAAAAGATGTAGGTTGTCGTCTCTTATTTATCTTTTGGGCGCTGGTTGACTATTATATCAGGCGGTTGGAAGCAACAAGGACGGGCTTGTACAACTTCTCGAAAGAACGGCAAACAGACTCCTGACTGTGGAGAGCAAGGAAGTTAGCGGTAAGGCCGCCGAGGAGGCGATGGAGAATTTCAAAAAGTACGTCGTCTTCCGTGCACCAATAGGATACCATAACGAACATGTCACCATCCAGGGTCATTGGGGAAGAAATGCAGAAGTTGAAGGCTCTGGCCGATGAATCAACCCTTATAAAGGTAGCAGACTACGAAGCGTATGGGACGAAGATCCAACAAATTTTTCAACGAGTCGAAGAGGCGACGACATCCTGGTCTGTGCGTACCATACATTCTATAAGGTTCTGTATATTCACATTCGTCGTTCCCAGCTCGAAATGACGATCAGCATCCAGCAAACGGCGAGCCAAATACAAGATGGTACCAAGGTAAGTATCTAAGTTCCCTGGTCTGTAATCTGCGCTGATTAATTGTACAGAGAGAGTCCCTGCAGCGTTTGAATCCCTCCGAGAAGGCTGACCACAGAACCGTCTTTAAAGGACATGGCCTGAAGCGTGAAGCGTGCACGGACGGAACGCGTGTCAAGATATTGAAGGACATCACCAAATGGGCTAACGATTGCTCATCGACCAGCCCGCGTGTCTTCTGGCTGACCGGTCAAGCTGGGTCCGGCAAAACCACCATTGCGTATACCGTAGCCAAACTGTTCGAGAAAGACGCCGATTCCAACCAACATACCGTCTTGGGCGGCAACTTTCTCTGCTCCCGGCAATTCGAAGAAACGCGAGCCCAGACCCGTATCCTTCCCACCATCGCCTACCAGTTTGCTCGGAAATGCAAATCGTATGCAGACGCCTTGCATGTTGCCGACAAATTCGACTCTGTTAAATTCGATGTTGCCACCCAGCTGTCGGATCTTCTTGTCCGGCCTTGGCAGCAGTCCGAAAGCACACGGGGTGTAGGACCGCCGCTATACCTCATCGTCATCGATGCTCTTGATGAGATCGAGGGTGAAGGAGGATCGGCTTTTCTAGGTGACCTACTCCACGCAATCGACAAATACGATCTAAGAGGTCTCAAGTTTCTTGTGACGAGCCGGTCAGATCCTGAACTCGTTGAGCGCTGCAAAGCATTCACGTCCGAGGCCGTCTGTCGTCTCCAAGATGT
Source organism: Laccaria bicolor S238N-H82 (assembly GCF_000143565.1). NCBI lineage: Eukaryota > Fungi > Basidiomycota > Agaricomycetes > Agaricales > Hydnangiaceae > Laccaria > Laccaria bicolor. The sequence continues at coordinate 411,344 of NW_001889900.1, forward strand.
GCCAATCGAGGAGGCCAAGTCAGACATCAGGGTATACTTGAAAGACAAGCTGAAGAACCTTGACGGCACTCCAGAGCTGACCGAGCTTGAGGAGCGGGCTGATGGTCTCTTCATCTACGCTGCAACTGCGGTGAAGTACTTGACCCCAAAATGCAATATCAGTGTTTCTGAGCGGACAAAAAGGCTTAAAGACCTCCTTTCCAATTCAGTTTCTGTGAGGGGCGCTACAGAGGCCTTGATTGATGAAATGTACCATCGAATTATGTTCGACACCTTTTCGCCGCTCAAGGGAGAGATCTTGATCGGCAGGTTGCACATCCTTTATACCTTCCTATGTACGGCTGAACGCACATCCACCTCCACTGTTGCTGCGCTCGTCGCGGACAGCGACAATGAAGCTGCAAGGGCTGTTCTGGATGATCTCCACGCTGTGCTTTATTCCCAAGACGATCGAGTTTTTTGGTACCATGCCTCCTTTCCTGACTTCATTTTTGATCCAGCACGGTCAAACTTCCACTTCGGCGACGGCAACTTGAAGGAGTACTTTGCATTTTCATGCAACGAACCTGCCCATCACAGTCTTCTTGGCGAATCTTGCTTCCACATCATGGAGTCTGGTTCTGATAAGAAGCCTGATTCTGGTTTGCGATTCAACATGGGCAAAATACCGTCATCCTTCCTGTTCGACAGTGATAACGCCGCGCTCGCTGAAGAGGTTAACAAAAACATCAGTGCCGCTCTGAGGTACTCAGTTCGGCACTGGACTCACCACTTGCCTTTACCCCAGTTGATCAAGACCGATAACCTTTGTGGCCTCATTTCGGATTTCCTCCAAATTCGTATCCTGTTCTGGATTGAGGCCATGAACCTGCTTGGACTACAAAATCAGTGCACGCCGATGCTTCAACGTGCACGTGAGTGGGCCTTGAAGGTATGGATCGTAAGGTTTGAGCCGTATGGCAACAACTAATGCTGTCAATCAGTGCGGGAACGATTATTCAGAATTGGCGCGTGACATTGGTATAGCTGCCAATTTTGCAACTTATTTCACTGGGAGCCCGGCTGCCAAATCGACGCCGCACCTGTACATCTCGGCGTTGGCAACATGGTCACAGGACACCAGTCTCTGTCGGAACTGGAAAAGCCAATTCAGGTGCATCCCTGCCTTTACACATACCAAAGGTGGTGTTGATTTGCCATTGATGACAGTATCAGCTGGGGCACAAATTGAATCAGTCGCGATTTCGAGCGATGGGACACGGATTGTGTCTGGCTCGTGTGACGAGTTTGTGCGGGTGTGGGATGCGTCGACAGGTGCGGAGCTGAAGGAGTTGAAGGGCCACACTGACTTGGTCAATTCAGTCGCATTTTCGAGCGATGGGACATGGATTGTGTCTGGCTCGCGTGACAAGTCTGTGCGGGTGTGGGATGCGTCAACCGGTGTGGAGGTGAAGGAGCTGAAGGGCCACACTGACTGGGTCAATTCGGTCGCATTTTCGAGCGATGGGACATGGATTGTGTCTGGCTCGCGATGACAAGTCTGTGCGGGTGTGGGATGCGTCAACAGGTGTGGAGGTGAAGGAGCTGAAGGGCCACACCAGCATGGGTCAGATTCGGTCGCATTTTCGAGCGATGGGACACAGATTGTGTCTGGCTCGGCTGACAAGTCTGTGCGGGTGTGGGATGCATGGACAGGTGTGGAGCTGAAGGAGCTGAATGGCCACACCAGCATGGTCAGATCGGTCGCATTTTCGAGTGATGGGACACGGATTGTGTCTGGCTCGGATGACAAGTCTGTGCGAGTGTGGGATGCATGGACAGGTGTGGAGCTGAAGGAGCTGAAGGGCCACACTGCGTGGGTCGATTCGGTCGCATTTTCGAGCGATGGGACACAGATTGTGTCTGGCTCGGCTGACAAGTCTGTGCGGGTGTGGGATGCATGGACAGGTGTGGAGCTGAAGGAGCTGAATGGCCACACCAGCATGGTCAGATCGGTCGCATTTTCGAGTGATGGGACACGGATTGTGTCTGGCTCGGATGACAAGTCTGTGCGAGTGTGGGATGCATGGACAGGTGTGGAGCTGAAGGAGCTGAATGGCCACACGACTGGGTCAGATTCGGTCGCATTTTCGAGTGATGGGACACGGATTGTGTCTGGCTCGGATGACAAGTCTGTGCGGGTGTGGGATGCATGGACAGGTGTGGAGCTGAAGGAGCTGAATGGCCACACTGAGTGGGTCCATTCGGTCGCATTTTCGAGCGATGGGACACAGATTGTGTCTGGCTCGGCTGACAAGTCTGTGCGGGTGTGGGATGCATGGACAGGTGTGGAGCTGAAGGAGCTGAATGGCCACACTGACTGGGTCAGATCGGTCGCATTTTCGAGTGATGGGACACGGATTGTGTCTGGCTCGGATGACAAGTCTGTGCGTGTGTGGGATGCATGGACAGGTGTGGAGCTGAAGGAGCTGAATGGCCACACTGATGGGTCAATTCGGTTGCATTTTCGAGTGATGGGTCACGGATTGTGTCTGGCTCCCATGACAAGTCTGTACGGGTGTGGGATGCATCGACAGGTGTGGAGCTGAAGAAATTGAATGGCCACACGTGGGTGTCTTCGGTCGCGATTTCGAGCGATGGGACACAGATTGTGTCTGGCTCGGATGATGGGTCTGTGCGGGTGTGGGATGCATTGACTGGTGTGGAGCTGAAGGAGCTGAAGGGTCACACTGAGGAGGTCAATTCGGTCGCATTTTCAAGCGATGGCACACGGATTGTGTCTGGCTCGTATGACAAGTCTGTGTGTGTGTGGAATGCATCGACTGGTGTGGAGCTGAAGAAGGTGAAGGGCCACACTCTGGTCAATTCAGTCGCATTTTCGAGTGATGGGACACGCATTGTGTCTGGCTCGAATGACAAGTCTGTGCGGGTATGGGATGTGTCGAGAGGTATTTTGAGCGACGGAGATGCATGTGTTGCTTGGCATCTGGCGGAGTCAAACTGGATTATCTCTACTCAGGAGAAAAACTGGCTCATGTGGGTGCCAAAGGAGGCTGGATTGCGCCCACATTTCAATATTCTCATCATTTCTCGGTCTGGCTTTGCTACAGTTGACTTTGATCAGTCTATGATTGGTGTTCATTGGGTTCACTGTTATACACCATAGCTACATATAGTCACGTTGTCGATTGTACATATCATTCTTCCGCATCATGCATCTTTTCTCCCTCCCACTACTCACCTACAATGGGCTCCCTTTCCCTTCTTCCCCATGCATCTGGGTCCCAGTCTTCTTCATCCTCCTCCTCCTAACGCCAATCTGCTTCCTCCTCCCGCTCCTCCTCATCGATACCAAACTACTCCAATGTAGATCTAAAAGTCAAGAATTACCTCAACTCAAGCAAATTTGACATTCCCAACCCATTTAACTTCTGTCCAAGTTACAGCCCCGGGGATGGATCGGTGCAAAGTATGGCGCTGTTACGCTTTTGAAGGGTAGGATGCACCTTGGGAGTTGGGAGTGGCGCGAGGATTCAGAGGGTGTTGAATAGGGTGTAGGCGGGTCTGAGTGTTTCTATCTCTGTTCTTGGCGGTTTAGGTATCTGTCCCTTGTTTCCTTCCTCTTCCTCTTTCCACACCTGCAGACTCACGTACACCTACGCAGTGTCAGCATGTCATGGTGCAGGGGACGACCCTTATTATTGAGCTGGATACGGAGGATGAACCGTGCGTTTTCTTTCGTTTCTCTGCTCCTTTCTTTCGTTTCTCTGCCGTTTCTTTCATACCACCCATTTTTTATCTTTTTCTTTTGCTTCTGTTCATTGCGACCGCCTGGCGCCCACCCTAATTATCACACATTTCGTGCTGTCTTGTCATCACACCTGCCCCAAAGACAGACTCTTCCCACACCAAGCAAGGGTAGCCACCCAAGAGGCCATCCTATCTTGCTCGTTTGCCTCTGACGCGACTTCATTATGCATTTACCTGGACGATTTTCGCTTTCAGTCCCCTACCCTATCCATGTCCCACTTCCCAGAAACACCCTACATCTTGAAGGTCGAGCTTGGGCTTGACGATCAGCGTCATCGTGTTGATTTTTCCATTTTCTATTTTATTACCCCCAGCTTCCGCGTCGTTGTGGGTCGGGGGAGTTTGTGGATCCTGTCCTTCTTTGAGCACGACGATCTGTTGTGTGACCTTGCTTACCCTTTTTTCCCCCATACTTCGGCTAATTTCTGGACAGATGTGAACCCCCCTCCCTTCTTCTCTTCTTGTCGTGTGCTTCTCCTTCGGTTTGGTTGTCCTCTCGATAACTTCCATGTATCCCCTCGCCCGGCCAGCGGCGTTTGGCAGGCATCCTGTGCACGTTTCTTTTCTTTCTTTCTGAATTGTGGTTGAAAGTTCTGGAGGGAGCTTCTTTCCTCTACCCATCGCGACCGAGGGCTTGGCCTTGAATTTCTATATGTTTCTTGTTAGGCCTTTCTTTCCTATTGAATTGAATGCTTTGTGTTTGTCTTCATGTGAGTTTTCTTTACCCCGCAATATTCTGGGAGCAACCTCAACTTCGACTCCGTTCGTTCGTCTGGTCTTTTGTTGCATGTTGGTGGCGCTCATGGTCGTTAGTTTGTAGATCCTGTCCTCGTTTCTGGAAGCCATGGCGCAGACGTGGATCTTTCTTCTCTTCTGGTCGCGTTTCCATGCGGCTTCTCCTTCGCTTTGATCATACTCTAGATAACCTCCAGGTTGTCCCCTCGCCCACCCAGCGGTGTTCACAGTTTGGCAGGCTGTGCATGTTTCTTTCTTGTTAAAAGCTCCGCGACCAAGGGCTTTGCTTTCAATTCCTATACCTTTCTCATGTTCCTCCCCGCTTGCCCTTTCTATCCTTTTCCTGAAAGTTGGGGTTTCCCTTCTGTCATTCAAATGTGACTGCTTGTTTGCTTCTTTTCTATTGGATTGAATGCTTTGCGGGCGTCTTCTGCTTCCTACCATGTCGGTTTGATGAACTCTGGGTCTACTCGTCCACACGTGACACAGCGGCGTTTGGCAGGCAGCCTGTGCATCTTTATCTCTTGTGCTTGAGCGCTCTGGAGGGAGCGTCCTTCCGCTTTGTTCCTTTGCGTTTCTCTTATACATCGCGACCAAGGACTTCCTATACCTTTCTGTCAGGCCTTACTATCCTCCACGCTTGCCTTTTTTTGAAAGTCGGGGTCTCCCTTCTGTCATTCAAATGTGACCGCTTTTTTCGCTTGTATTGTATGTTTTGCCTTTGTTTTCTGCGTCCTATCATTCCCTGCAATATCTTGAGAGCAGGTCTCCAGTTCTACTCCTTTGGGTCTTTTGGTCTTTTACTGCATTTTGGGGCTTTCATGTGGTCGTCGTAGTGACTGCCTTTTCTTTGTCTTTCCGCTCCGTCCTCATCTAGCGTCTTGGATCCTTCAACTTCTCGCAGTTAAAACTTCCCTTTATCTTCCATCACCTCTTCCTTCACCTCCCTCTTTCTCCCTTCAACTTCGAGACTAACCCATCTCACAGGAACCAAGACATGATGAATCACTTTAAAATTCCATCCTCATCAGACCCGACAGACCCGCCGTCCTCCTCCTCAGACACTTCTCACCCCAAACACACGGTTTCGCAGGGCCAGACCATAGGACAACATCGTCGCGCAATTCTACGACGTCCCCCACGTCTTTGTCAAATTTGCCCTCTTCCCCGATTACATGTGCGACCCAAAGTCTATCCAGAAGGGATCCTGTCCTCGCCAGCCCGTCAGGGCACGAGCTCATCTTGGAGATACTCGTGGCGTACTTCCAGAGCCAGATACGTACGGCGTGGAGCGTGGCTACGGGGTCGTTGTACGAAGCTGTCCCAGTGCACACCACAGGATTCGAAGCAGGCACAGGCGACGCTCATGGGCTATTTGGCGGCGTTGGTCAGCGTCCTGGAGTCCCTGAGCCAGAAAAGGGTGATGTAGCCGTTGACGCAGCCGTGGAAAAGAAGATGGCAGCAGCAGCGATGAAAGACCGGGGGGACACTTCCTCCTCCTCTTCCTCTTCCCCCCAGCTCCTCACCGTCCCCTCTGGCCGAATCAACACCCGATCAAACGGGAACCGTCCCTTCGAAGAGATCGCCCCATTCTGCGTCTCCGTCAACGACCTCATCAACCCCCTACCACTGTCATTGTTCTACAGCTTGGGGTGGTACGCGCATCATTCGAGTGGGAGTGGTGGGGATGCGTCGATTACGGCTGCGGAAGGGGAGTTCGGTTGAGTGTTGGGTTGATGATAATGATGCGGGTTTGAAGGTTGTTGAGAATGCGGCGGATATTGGGGATGCTATACCTACGTATGTCCCTCTCTTCTTTCTTCTTCTTCCTCTTCTTATTCTTCTGTAGGTTGAGGATGATCGACCATTATGCCAGTGTTGGACGAACCTCGCATTTCGTGGACTGTCAGTTGTTGGGTGAGGAAGGACAGAGTGTGCCCAAAGTGTGCCGATGTTCAAGATCCTTGGGATTTTCGCGACGTCAACCCATTGTTACTTAGTGAAGGACTGAGTAACGTTTGTACGTTCCCTGGTTATAAGGATGTAGAATATGATTTGTGTACTCGAGATGCACGCGGATCTAATATATGAACTGGAAAGATGACTAATTTCAAATTTCGACTCGGACGACCACCACCACCACAGCTCGCCTCATTGCTACTCCCTGCCTGCAATCTCAAGGCACACCAGCTGAAGAGGGAGATACTACACCTCCGACGACGACGCAAGAATGTCCCACATGTCCTCAGAACCTAGAAACTTTGGCGCGTTTTCAATTGAAGGCCCAGACCTGGTAGGTTAAAAAAATTCCATACAGCATATAACCATTAGTAACTTCCTTCCTTTCCGCCAACTTCCCGCCTTCCTTGACTCAAGATCGGCCTCCCACATCATGTGGGCCACATGCACGGTGCACCTCCTTCCGACTGGATTGGCTCTTCTAGAGCCGGGAAAGTTTCCCCTCGGAAATCTATAAAGCTGCTGGCTCTCGCTTCCCAACTCCAGATAGCTTTCGGAGAGTTAACCGTTCTCTCCAACGCACCCTTCTGTTAACCTCTAGCTACGATCCTTTGAAGCACAATGCATTTCGCGCTTGTATCTGTTGCGCTCTTAGCTGCCTCGACCACGGCCTTCACCCTCTTCACTCGTCAGTCAGACGTCGTTGTCTCCCGTACGTTGTTCCTCTAAACTCACATACTCCCCCCCTTATGCTTAAAATAACAACACTCTATGCATCTTTCTGTGACTTAGCTTGCGTCGACAAATGTGTCAAGAACGGTGACCGAGGCAACTGCTTAGAAACAGACTACGCCTGTCTCTGCGAGAACAAGGCCTACATTGGTAGCGTTATGGGGTGCGTCAAGAACACCTGCCCGAGCGACCTTGCTGCGGCTCAGCAAGCCGGCCGAGAGCTCTGTCTCCGTTTTGTGCGTCGTTCCAAGTCTTTTAGCTTTACCCCATTTTTTTTAGTGTTTTGCATAATCGCTTTCTAGGGCGTGACATTGCCATCCGACGCGGTTTTCGTTGAATCCTCTACCACCTCAGCAGCAGCGGTGTACGGTTCTGCGAGTGCCACGAGAACCACTGCTCCGGCGTACAGCACCACTGCGCACTACACTGCAACAGTATCCTCCACTTCCGGCGCCCCGGCGGCCACCTCCAAGTCTGCTGGTTCTAGCGTTGACTTTGATTCCTTTGCTGGCTTGGCTGCTTTCGCCGGGCTTGCTGCCCTTTTGCTATGAGGTATGCAGAATTTAAAATGGGAAGAGTACTATGACATATCTCGATTAAAACTTTTAAACCCAGGATATTTCAGAAGAAAAAAACAATTACAAAATAATTCTCCGTTTTTCTTGTTGAACTCCTTCGCAGGGCTTTGTCCCCGCTTCCCATTCAGCCAGACTACCACCTTCGATTACTGATACTTTGCCGTAACTTTTTTCTTCTTAGTTTCACATACGAATGATAATGCAATGCAGTTGGAAGAAGACTTGACATGAAGTTTGAAAGACGGCCGCCTCAAGCCTTCAGAATCAGTGGATCATCTGATTCTCCCGAGTCCCTACCACGTTTCCGTTTGCGCGTCAAGCCAACGCCAAGCAGCAAACACTGCGCAGTGCCTTTCTTGGCCCTTCAAGAAGAACACTCACGACACTTGTTTACATTCAGGAACACAACCCCATTGGCAGTGTTGCGGCGAAGGAACCAATTGAGCCGCGAACAAGCCTCATCCTCGACTCTCTTTGGACTCTCCTAACCATTATCATGGTATACTTCTCCTTCTTGTCAGAGTCTTCTCCGGGATGCGTTGCTTCGTCCGGCTCATCGTCATGGTGGTTCGTTCATGTGGTCTGTATATTGCTTGTCGGTGACTCATCCAACAATAGGACCCTCACTTCTCCTCCAGATCTCGTCACCGCAATCAAGGAAGCGCATTCTGAGGGTGAAAATATACTGAGCGTCTCCGTCGCAAACGATGGCGATTGGTTCCTAAGCACCGATTCAGTGAACAGTAAGCATGTTTCCACTGCAACACCTCGTCTGCCATTCTTACGGATACTACACCTGTTAGGGATGAAGCCCGGGAATGATCCCATGACAAGTCGCGTCCTTCGATTTTGTCACGTCGCCACCATGAAGACCGGGCGCGAAACAGATCTTGGAAACATTGCATGGATCACATTTACTCCCGACGGCCAAGGATTCATTGGAGTGGTACGTCACGACGGCGTCGCGCACTGTGTTTTCGAAAATTTACCAGAAACGCTCGACGACCACCTTAAAACCCATAAGAAGGAGTTACAAGTGAAGATGGTCTCTATTGGCTACGAAAACAGCTGGTCTACCGTGTATGAGGATGGGGGCTGGAACGTCAAGGCAGTATCCACGTCTCTCATAGAAAAGTTGAAGAATGTTCGTTCTGTTGGTGTCGAGGTTCGTTCTTCCCTTGCATGCCATTTCGAGTTTACAACCACCCTGCAGTCCATTATACTATCACCATCCACGATATCCAATTTCATGATCACCTATGAGAATGGAACATCCGACTATGATGTTCCGTACGCACAATGGAAGTCGGCGATCGATAACCAGATTTCATTATGCCAACAAAACTACGCTCTTGAACTCCGACAACTCAAGGACGAGGAGGCCCTCCAACGTCAACAGATCCGACGGGTAAACGTTGCGAATAAAGCTATGATGAGGTTGTAGGTGACTGACATGGTATCCGCTGCTATGGTCGCGAATGCTCAGGCGTCGGCGGCTTATTACCAGAGCTTTGGGAATTTCTAGAGGGAAATTGACGAGGTTGGGGATCCATTTGTGTTGTTCCATTGGTAGTTAGTGTTATACTTTTTGCACTTTTATTGTACTTGAAGAACGACGGTCCACAACGGCGGACAAACCTAAATGAATACACTCAGGCTGTGATTATTGTCCTAATGCTCGACGCTACCGCAATCCAAGTTGTGAGAGCAGCAGCCCCGTTTTTTTTTGTCGTTCTATACCGAAAAAAGGTGATGAGGCTACATCGAAGAAGTTATTACAGAAGGTGAATCGCAGGCGAAAAGTAAGCTATTTCGTTTTCTGGACCGGGCCATCGTCCCACTGGCATGACCTTTAGTCCGACTCGTGCTTCGTTGAGCTGTTGAATACGCACCAGAGTAATGCGGCTCCAATTATTTGCAGCTACATTTTTTCCCACCTAACACTCTATTTGATTTTCTGGACCCGGCCGACGGGGTGTTCTGCAGAGTAATAAGAATGGAAGGTCAGATATCACGTAGATGCAATACAGAAACTCTGATCATACCTTAAAACCAGGCATCCTCCGCAAGTCATCCAAGTTGATTGCCGATATAAATCCAACTGATAATGTTTTCATCGTCGGGCGGTCAGCAGCAAATTGAGTGGCAAACTCAGTGACTACATCACGCTTCTCCTCGGCTGACAATCCCAACCTGGGATCTAATAGACGGAGGCTCAAAGTCACATGCTCCAGATGGGGAAAGAGGTAAAGCCACCTCTTTATTGTGAGCGGCGAGAACTTGCCGGGATGAATAGTAATACGTTGGTCCAAAATGACACTCCTGATATGAGCGAGGGAGGTAATGACTCGAGTATGTTTGTCTTCACGGATATACCTATTTAAGATCGCGCAGATATCTCCCCCTATACCATTTGATAACTGCAGAGATGAGATATGGGCGTGGGTGGCAACGGCTGCTAGGGGGTCCAACTCGGATTGATCATTCCAATTGAGTAAGACGTGGACGGAGGAAAGAAGGGGCACCCTGTTCCGATGTTGGAGCAGCAAGGTCACGATCGGCGAGATTGCAGTTAACTGTGATAAGTATGGGAGTATAATTGGTGGATCAGGGATTTGAGGATCCTTGACTGGGAGGATTCCTTCGAGGTGTAGACTGGTGGTTGACGGATGGCGATTGAGGAAGCTGCACAGCCCCACCCATACGATATTGAAGCGAGAGGAAATTTTGACCTCTTTTATCGCCGGTAAATTTATAGATTCGGAGATGCGTGATAGAAGGAGTGGGTCTATGGAAGTGACCTTGAGGTGAATGCAGACGAGGGACTCTCGGTTCACCTCTAGCGTATCAATGATCCATCCAATAAAAAACGGTTGGAAGAGCCTCGAAGAAAGAACTTGTATTGTCGACATCCCAGTCAGATGGGAATGTGCACGGAACCCTCCCGAGTTTCTCGTCCTCCTAGACATAGAGCCTGTGGGTTTTGCAGGTGGAGGTATCGTGACATTCAGGTTATTAGGCGTGAATTTGTTAGACAAATAACCTATTGGGTCAAGCAACCTCAAATCTCTGCACCCACTCTCCGCGATTGTTTCTAAAAGCTTCAAAAACTCCCTTCCCCACTTCGCCATGGTTCGGACTCCCTGTGACCCGTCTATGTACCGGATACGTTTCGGAAGGCCTATCGTGATTTGACCAACCGGTGGAATGCGCGCCAGTAAACCACGTAGACTGGAAATGTCTAAGATCACTTGCTCAATCTCCGAAGTCAAGTAAAATGTAAATGATGAGAGATTGCGAACGAAAAGGGCTGTCCTTATGGCCTCTAGCAGCTCTGGTACAGGATGACGACAATGAAAGAGGCCGTTTTGCGGATTTACCAACTTGTTGCGAGAGAAGAACATAGGAAGGACCAGGAAGTGAAGCTTCTTGCAGGTGAGGCTCAGCCGACAAATGGATCCGTTATCATCCAGGTCTTCGACGATTTTCTCGACAAGTTCGTCCGGCAGATCAGTCATAGTAGCGTATGCCGAAGTTTTTCCGAAAGGCCCATCGATTTCCACCTTGCGCCGCAGCCGTCTCTTCATTGCCGTTGTAGTGGTACACTTCCAGTATGTTTGAAAGTGTCGGAATCACTATGAGTCCGTCATGTGACCCATAATTAATAATTGGCATATAAAGGTTGTATAAAGGTTTAAATTTCAAACTTGGTTCAAACTTGGTTCAAACAGCCGCAGACCCACAAGACGTTTGGTAAGTATCGCATTCTCTGCTCATACATATTTCGGCTAGCAAAAAACTCTAGCTATCTCCTATCTACTCCAACAAGGCCTCCAAGCGCGAGTCTATGTAGCCGGACTCAACAATCACACCACTACTTGATTGGGAGAGGTGGATCGATGCAGGAATGGATGGACAGATGACGAGGGCTTCAGAGGGCTGGAAATGTCAGGACACCTTGCTCGTTTCATCCGTTTCCCTGACGACTGTCGTTAGAATCCCCATTGAAAATATGTAAGGTCTAGGGCTCACTCCTTCCGGCGTGTTCAAAACTATCAACGCCCAGTCACCGTCGGTATGTTTTACAAGGTGATGCACAGCCCGGCTTCACTGATTTGTGTCCCAGGTCACTCTTGGTTGTTGTCGGTCCACTACGGACGGGGCCGCCAGCATAGCTTCGTCCAGTTCAAATATCTCCCACTGGCACGAGCTGTTCGTTTCGATTGTTCCGGTGCGTAGGGGTCCTAATTTTGCCCATAAGCAACTCACACTTCCCATTCCGTCTGTGGTATTGAAAGAAAACGAACCACGGGCATCCTCCGGATTCTTTGACCAACTCGCGAATGGTAGCAGAGTCGAACAACGGAGATGCTCTATGTGAAGGTGGATGCGACCTTTTTGCTTTCCTAAGGATTGACTGAGAATCGGCCTGGGGCTTTCAGATGCACCTACTCACATCTGGATTGGCTCTAGGGGGCTCTAGCACTAAGCCGTGAAACTTCTACCTCAAGAATTCTATAAGGCAGCTCTCGCTACAACTCCGAGTCTCTTTCAAGCTTGGAGGAGGTCCGAGTTTTCTTTCACTAACCACCCTCCTCCACGTTCCTTTATTCAAATCCTCCGCAACAATGCGACTTCGTCAATAGCGCAACCTTCTCTGAGTCGTCCGGTTTCACCCGTCTTCGCTTTGAATTGAGCGTGTGACGCTGCCCGCGGCGGTCTTCACCAAATCCGCTACCACCTCAACAGCAGCGCTTGTCCCCGCCGCTAGCGTTCGTACCACAACTCTGGCGTCCACCGGCACCACTCCCACTCCGCTGTCCCAATGGTCACCTCTAAAACTGCCGGCTTGATTGTTGGCGCGGTCGTTCCCCTTCCATGACTGGTTTGGCGGCTTTCAGTCTCAGTCTTGCCGCACTGCCGCTCCAAGGTCATAACACACGCTGTGCAGATCTTGTTCATTTACTATCAACAACATTGGTTTGAAGAGGACTTGACGAGCGCCAACTGTCTCAAAGCTTCTCACCTGTCTATCCACGACATGGATGATGGAAAGGCGATTGAGCATAACATCACGACTCTTGAAGGTTCTATCTCAAAGACTCTTGACGATGTCACTCAGGTACCATGTATTACCTCAATCCGAGCTCTGAGAACAGTCGTTCCATTTTTTTTTGTGTTTCGGAACGTCTAATCGAATACAGAGCAGACGTGATGAAGGTAGATTGAAGGAGCTAAACTTTGAAAGGTCAATCGCAATAAAGTACATAGTCAAAGCATTGAATGAAAAAGTAATTCATGCGCGGCTACTTTCCTATTTAAATAACATCATAATTTCTTTGTCTGGAGCCAGGCCGACGAAAGCGTTAGTCTAAGTCCTCTCACTGTTGGATATGCACGAGAGCCCTGTGGCTCCTCCGACTATTTGCAGCTACATTTTGCTTGCCCATTCAACACCCTATTTGATTTTCTGGACCCGGTCGATGGGCCGTTCTGCAAAGAAATAAGAATAATAAAGGTCAGATATCACAAAGATGCTAACAAAAAAATAATAATCATGCCTTGAAGCCTGGCACCCTCCGCAACTCGTCCAAGTTGACTGTCAAAAAGAAATCAGCCGATAATGTTCTCATCATCGGGCGATCAGCAGCAAATTGAGTGGCAAACTCGGTGACTACACCAAGGCTCTCCTCGGCTGACAATCCTAACCTGACATCCAACAGACGCAAGCTCACAGTCACATGCTCCAGATGGGGGAAGAGGTAAAGCCACCTCTTTATTGTGAGTGGCGAGGGGTTGCTAGAATTAATGGATTGGTCCAAAACGACACTCCTGATATGACTGAGGGAGGTAATGATTCGAGTATATCTGTCTTCACGGATATGCCTCTCTAGGATCGAGCAGATATCCCCCTGTAGACCATTTGATATCTTCAAAGATGAGATATGGGCGTGGGTGGCAATGGCTGCTAGGGGGTCCAACCCAGATTGAACGTTCCAATTGAGTAAGACATCGACGGAGGAAAGAAGCGGCACCCTGTTCCGATGTTGTAGCAGCGAGGTCACAACCGGCGACATTGCAGTGACCTGTGTCAAGTGTGGGAGTATAATTGGGGGATCAGGGATTTGAGGATCCTTGACTGGGAGGATTCCGTCGAGGCGTAGACTGGTGATTGATGGATGGCGATTGAGAAAGCTCCATAGACCCATCCATTCGAAATTGGAATAGGCAGAGATCTTGACCTCTTTTATCGCTGGTAAATTCATAGATTCGGAGATGCGTGATAGGAGGACCGGGTCAATGGAAGTGACATTGAGGTGAATGCAGACGAGGGACTCTCGGTTCACCTTCAGTGTATCAACAATCCAACCGATAAAAAATGGTTGGAAGAGCCTCGGAGAAAGAATTTGTATCGTCGACAGGCTAGTTGAATGGGAGTGTCCACGGGACCCTCCCAAATTTCTCGACCTCCTAGACTTAGTGCCTGTGGGTTTCGATGGGGGAGGTGCCGCGACATACAAAAAGTTGTTAGGCAAGATACCTAACGGGTCAAGCAACTCCAGATCTCTGCACCCACTCTTCGTGATTGTTTCTAAAAGCTTCAGAGACTCCCTTCCCCACCTCTCCATGTTTCGGACATGCTGTGGCACGTACAGGGACGAAACATATTGCGGAAGGCCTAGCATGATTTTACCAACCGGTGGAATGCGCGCCAGTAAACCACATAGACTGGAAATGTCTGAGATCACTTGCTCCATCTCTGAAGTGAAGTAAAATGTGATCAATGAAAGATTGCGAACGAAAAGGGCCGTCCTTATGGCCTCTAGCAACCCTGGTACAGGCTTATAACACTGGAGGTACCCGTTTTGCAAAAGTTCCAACTTGTTGCGGGAGAAGAACGTAGGAAGGACCAGGAAGTGAAGCCTCTTGCATGTAAGGCTCAGACGACAAATGGATCCGTTATCATCCAGGTCTTCGACGATTTTCTCAACAAGTTCGTCCGGCAGATCGGTGATGGTGGCGTATGCAGAGGAAGCTTGTGCACGAGGCCCGTCGATTTTCACCTTGCGCCGCAGCCGTCTCTTCATGGTTGTTGGGTATGTTTCACACTTGGGAGTCTTATGCAAGGATGGTTCAGTCATGTGACCTAATTGGCCCTTGAACTTTAATGAGGGCCCACTTCGTTCCTTTCCACCCACCTTTCCTCGACTCGACGATTTCCACACTCCAAACCAACTCACATACTCTTACCGCGATTTCTTTTGAGACCGTTAAAACCCCCGCAAGCACATGGTCTGATATTCTTTCGAGCATCACTCTTCTATTCCTGTCCAAGTTCTAGTTGACGACAGGCTGCGTGGTCATAGATTGGCAAATGGCCAAATTCAACGATGTTCTGGGTTTCTTGACTAGACATCCTTCAATTATCGACTTGGAGGCCGCTTATACGCTGTCACCCGCCCGAGAAATCGTCGTCAGCCTTGCAAAATCTGAGAGCAGATCCCTGGCTCATTTCTTGCCAGTTTCTGGATCGTGAACAGCATTTTAAATTCCTCACATCACT
Organism: Laccaria bicolor S238N-H82; assembly: GCF_000143565.1. Classification (NCBI taxonomy): domain Eukaryota; kingdom Fungi; phylum Basidiomycota; class Agaricomycetes; order Agaricales; family Hydnangiaceae; genus Laccaria; species Laccaria bicolor. The sequence goes on from NW_001889900.1 coordinate 426,722, forward strand.
GGAAATGGTGTCGGAAGTCTACCCTCCGAGTCTATACCTTCCATTCGACTACAACACCTTCAACCACGCCCTATATCTCCTTCCTTGCAGCGCTCCACATGTCACAGCCTTACATATCTCATTCTACCCGGAGGCCGGCATCGCAGACTGGCTTTACAAGCACATATTACAGGAGAACAGTCCGCTCGCCGCTCTAGCAGTGGTAACTACCCTCAACCTCTTCCTGTCTTGGAATATGTGGCGGAGTGATGTGAGAGTTCTGATCTCAATTCCTCGCTCGCTTTCCACAACTCCAACATCTTACGTACGCTTCACCCCTACCCGACGTGGAAAGAGAAAAGCAAACGTCATTTATTCAGGAGATTATGTTGGCGTGCCCTGAGATGAAAACTGTGACGATTGAATTAGGTTCCCCAGTCAATCTTGATACGTTGAAGGACTAAGGACTAGTATCGATACCCGAAGATTGTAGGGTATTACTGAGATGCATTAGTTTCAAGTTTCAAGTGACGACGAAGAGGCCACCATCAAGCCAAGTTCGCACGCGTCCTCACAACACCATTGCCATGTATTCGGTACTGTCCTTGAGCGGCGCGCCCAGACGACGACATGCAGCCTCAATTTGACTTAGGACTGTAGGTCTATCTTTAACCGATCCGGACGGGCGTGGAGCTCCAAGGACCAAAGGTAAAAAGCGTGCGCTGGTATTCCTACTTGCCCCGGTCACCAAGAAGAACAAAAAGAGGCTACTATAAACCATTGATCGACCGCGACTTTTCTGACGTGTGTTCATACTCCAAGAGGATTCGGACGTCACTTCTATTTTATTTTATTTTCAGAAATGTTCGAATGCCTCCTATCGCCAGACAAGTTGTATAAGTCATTACTCAGACAAGTCTCGTTCCCGTGATGCCACATCAATCTCAACTTGAAAACTTCCCCCACTATATCACTTGCCGCGCGAAATAGCCTGCTCCCCGATATGGACTGTCCGGAAGAGATTCTCATCAAGATATTTGAATTCGTCTATTATGAACCGTATAACTGGGTAGATCAGCGAAGTCTCGCTGCTCTTGCGCGGACATGTCGGAGGTTCCAGAACCCAGCCCTCGACATTCTCTGGAGTAACTTGTCTACGCTGAAACCTTTGTTTTATTGTCTACCTGAAGGTTCATGGACAATAACAATTGGTGGAGAGATTCAGTTGGTGTGTAGTTTCCAGTTGAATACAAACATAAATTGCCTGATAACCCGTCCACTCAGACCCGTCATTCTTGGACACCTGAAGATTGGAAAGCTTGTCTGAAGTACACCCCTCGCATCAAGCGCCTCGGGATAGTAGGTGGATCTGAGTATTGGGATCTAGAGTTACCTCTTTATTCAAACCACAGGGAGTTTAGCGTTTTGCAGAGTAATCAAATCTCCCTCCCCAACCTACAGGACCTTCGATGGATGCTATCCGGCGGTCATTTTGGTGATATCTATTCCATTGGCCCCCTCCAGGCGCTCGCAGTGCAGTGCTTTGACTTCGAAGCAGTTCGGGATGTCGCAGAACCACTATGCTCCCAGTCTCCTCTCCTGGAAAAACTTTTCATCCGGATGCCAATGAAGTATCTCTCGCCAAATCCAGAACTATCGTGCCTTCTCCAAAACATGATTTGCGGACATCAGTGTCTCCGACAGCTTTTCTGCACAGAAACTCTCCTGCCGCAAGAGGTCTTACGCTTTTTGTCAGCCTCTAAAATTGAAGTCTTATCGATAAGAAATACGGCTGAGGAATTGCTTCAAAATCTCCCTAGCACTGAGCAGGGTTTCTCTTCCCTCCGCCGTCTGACGGTTTGTGCATCGCACCTCAAATATTGCTCGGAGTTGCTACAGCGAATTAATACACGGAGTCTTCAATCGTTCGAAGTCGTACATCTGCATCTCCCCGACTCTTTGTCGATCAAGGAATTGTTTCAGACTCTTGAGCGGCGATGCTCACATGCGCTCTTCAACTCCGTACACCTCCACCAACCCCGTCACTCCGAAGAAAACTATTACGCGCCCGAATATGGTCTCGCGCTGTCAAATTTTAGGCCCCTGTTCGCGTTCAAGAACCTGGAGGTATTGGAAATTGAGTTGTTTTGTCCTTTCCGACTGGATACGTCAGATATCAAACTCATGGCCCCAAAGTGGCCCTGCATGCGTCAATTTAAATTGGGATACTATTACAAAGGATTCGGCCATCCCTCAAAAATTTCAGTGAACTGTTTGCTTTCCTTCGCCAGACACTGGCCAGATTTGGAGGAGCTTAGCATCTCGTTAGGTGATCTATGGAAAACATCTCACGTTCAAGGGAGACCTGGTCGCGGTTACAGTTGCCCCAAAGTTATAGACCTGGCCCTCGGGGATTCACGCGTGGACTCACAATCTTGTTATAGGCCTTTGGCTGAATTTTTGGATGATTTCTTCCCGAGCATTGACGGTGTAATTAAGCGCCGCGAAATGGGCTCCCTCGAAAGACATATTGGACCGTGGGTCTATATTACAGATATCATGGCGGAACTTGCGACGGAGAGGGAGGAAGCGGAGCTGGACTCAGATTCGCAGCCTTAGGTACTGTATAAATGCGTTGATATTTCGGTTGCTCTGATTCTCATGGGACGGACTCAGACTACCCTACACTAAAACGCTTCTCGGGCAGCGCCTAGGGAACTCTGAGGTGGAAATACATTTCTGTGAATCCACTTTCGAATATCGTTCCTATAATCACGCACAACCGGCAAGCAGGGGGACGCAGGAAAGGGTGCTGCAGGATGATACATGCTCGTATGCACTCTCTCCCAAACTCCATCCCTCGGTTGTAAACGTAGAGTTGAGAGTTAGAGAATTGGGTAAATAGAAAAGTGGCACCAAGTGGAGCATGCAGGGAGTGAATGCGATACCCTTCACTCTTGGAGCCGCGAACTCGGCAGAACGTTGACTCTTTCCAAATCAACCATCCAATCCGACAGGGCACGCGCCCCTAGCGTGTTGAGAGCCGCCCGAAATTGCTAGTGTTTAATGTCATAGGGCACGATAACTTTTCTGTTCATTCATATCTTCCCATAAACCTGCAGAACCAGTGTTGAGACGTATGCGGGCGTTCTGCAGTGTTGGGATCAAGAAGCCCAGAAATTCGGAGTAAAACCTGAGAGAATAAAGCGCGTAAGCGAGGGATTGGAATTAACTATTGGTTCAAGTAAAGGCCGGACCCCCTGGGTAAGGAGCAGTAACACCGTCCGTTCAGGTCCAGAGGCAGGTTGAAGCAGAGGATTCCAGTTCTTCCGGAATCGTGATCTATGTCGCCTACTGCTTTTGCGAGGGCTCCGTTCAATGGGGATATATGCGCATCGAGCCTACGGTTTAGGCGCAACGCCGTCGCGGGCCTTCGTGACGCAGGCCGAGGTGAAGCAGCTGGCTGAGCTTGACATAACTTCCCATCTTCCAACACGCAAGCCAGTGTAGCTAAAAGGCAAAAGGCAACAATGGGTGTTTCATTGGATCCCCGATTCTTCTTATATCTGCAACGCTCGCACATACATTCTCAGAATCATCTGGAAGGTGGCATGTCAAAGTCACAATCACATGGTTCCTGAGACGACCGTCCTGCCCTTTGAGATACCTTTGGTTCCCTATCAATTGGTCATATATCAAACACCTCAAGGTTCTTCAACTTGCAAAGAACATAGATCGGAGAAACTCAACACGTTGGCGCCGAAGGGATGAATTTTAATTGCGTGGCATAGCATAATGGAGGTTGCGTAGAGGTATGCATGGCAAGCATGGATGGATAAGACAAAGGTAAAGAAAAAGACAGCAGCGAACAAATCCCGACGATGAAATTACTCGGCATCCACGACCGTCGTTTGCAGGCCCTGTGCGATACGAGAAGACGTCAGGCACGCCATAGTGTATGAAAGAGGAGAAAACATACCTTGAACGACGTTACAGGGACGTGGCTGACATATGTGTAAAGCTTCTCCTTTGCGTTCTCCTCGTCATTACGTTTCCCTAGAAAAACAAGGCCCATCATGCATCAGCCCCGATCTCCACAACCACAAAAAAAAAATTAACGCACTCTCAAGCTTAACCCGCAGCCTATGAGGGACAGTCTTGATTCCCCGCGCCCACACGGCCTGGTTGAGTTTAGGATCGATGCGGACATCAGAGGTGCCCATGGTCTTCTGGGCAAAGTCGATGACAGATTTCACTGCCCATGGAGCACGCTTCTTGAATGAGCGGCCGTGCACGCGCTTGTGCAGATGGATGGTGTATTCCCGGGTCACGACATCCTGGAGGGCTGAGCGGGTTTTACCACCGGTCTGAAAAAGTGTCGTCGTAAGTTCTCGAATGTGTGATTGATAGTATGGGGCGTGAATACCTTTTTCTTGTTGGGAGCTGGGGCCTTTGGTCGATGTTAGTGATGAGCTGGAGGATGTAGAGGACGATGGGAACGTACCATGTCTTGAGGATGACGATGTCGATGAGCAAGATAATTCGAACACCGACTCTTGTTTGGTGAGGATCTGTTGTGTAAACAAAATAAGGTTCGGAGTGGCTTGCAAGTCCATCGGGAAATGCCGGGATTCGAAATGACTCAGCATTCAATGTAGACAAGCGAAGAAAGGGTCAAAAAAAATTCCATCAAGGTGCTTCCAAGTCCGCTTTCAGACGGTTCTTTGTGCAGTTGTACCCTCTATGCAACTCCCATTCTCTAGGATTCTCGATTGCCCTACGCTAAATTGTCATAGCTGATCGTCCTGAGGGCATTGTGCCCAATTCTAGGGGCACATGTGCGTGCAATCCCTCCACACGCACGGACATCACATGCATGATGCCACCCCAAATCCATGGGACGTGCGGGGCCTTGCGGGAACCCCTTTTGGGTAAAGTTTAGGAACAAGCCCTGGAAACCCAAGCTCCCCCAGAATTCTATAAAATCAGCTCTCCCAGCTCCCACCCATCGTTTGACTTTGAGCTTCCTTCTTCTCACACCAAAACGCACTTTTCTTCGTTAAACTTCCCTACGAACCTTTCATAATGCGTTTCGCTCTCGTCACTGTTGCCCTTGCTGCTGCCTCTGCCTCTGCTTCCAGCCTCTACAGTCGCCAGAACATTCCTGGTACGTCGCTACGCAGTCGCACGTTTCATGAACCGTGGTATTGATATTCTTCACCACGCAGCTTGCGCCGGTACATGTATCGCGTCCGCTGACCTTGGCGGCTGCTCTGCTACCGACAACGCCTGTCTCTGCAAGAGCACGGCCTTCGTCGACAGCACCGCTGCTTGCATCGAGACGGCCTGCACAGGCTCTGACCTCCAGGCCGCTATCGCCGCTGCCGAGGCACTCTGCGCTGCCGTCGTACGTCCTTCCCCATTCTTTCTCATCACCCCCAATTTTCTTATTCGCTTTCTTTAGGGCGTGACGTTGAGTGGTCTCCCAACTGGATCCGCCACCACCGCAGCTGCAACCGGCGCATCCTCTGGCTCCGCTGCCGCCACCACCGCCACTACCCCCGCTTCCAGCAAATCCGCCGCAGCTTCCAGCCATTCCGCCGCAGCTTCGGGCTCATCCACCAGCTCCTCCGCCCCAGCTGCTACCTCCTCCAAGTCTGCTGGCTCCATTTCTGGCGTCAACGCCTTCGCTGGCATGGCTGCCTTTGGCCTCGCAGCCCTCGCTCTCTGAGGAAACTGGGATGGTTTATTTTGCTGCCCACCACCATACATACATACGTCATGATGCTCCACTTCGACATTCGTTTTTGCTTACTTGCACCCCACCCCTTTCTTGCCGTCGTGATACCCATGAACTCTATATGATGGTTAGCCAAGTACTGTATAGTGTTCCAGCTAAATGATTATTGGTATGAATCTTTGAAACATTCAACATCCCTTCCCTGCTCTGCTTGGCGTCGCTATCGGAGGTTTCAGCCCGAGAAGTCTTGTCAGCATGCTGAGGGTATGAATGTTCTCTCGATCAGCGCACTCCTTTATTCCTGATCTCCTAAAAAGTTCCTTTTGTTCCTTCGTTGTCATGGCGATGGAAGCGACAGTTATTGAAGGCGCCCATGTCTTCGATGATCTTAAGCCTTAAGGCGCTGAATCTTGAATCTTGGAAGTCGAACGTATGCCCACTGACAGCCCACAACGTCCTCCTGATCGCTTCCTTGTGCTTACAGTAACAAGATATGAATCATACATATGATTGTGTAGACCCCGATAAAGCTGCAAACCATCATTCTAGCGCAGTCGTGATCACAAGCTGCCTGTCACTGTGGAGCCGCTCGCGATGGAGCAGAATGTATGAGGCCGCGAACACAGGCGAACACACCCCACCTTTCATTTTATCACCTGCTAACTCGCTACAGACTGCGCAGGGGGGACCAATTGGAAAATCCCTTTCCATACTTCGGTACTCGTCCACGCGGACATTCCTCGGCGGATCACATAGATCATTATTGCCTCGGCTCTGCGATTCAATTTCAGGTGATCACGTTCTCTCCGCCTCCGCCTTCGGTAATCACAGAGGAGGTCCTTGGTTGTTAGGCAACTTTCAGGCTTCAGCTATGGATTTGACCCCTCTCCCCTCTTCCCTCTCAACCTCTCGTGAGTCGTCATACACAATCGATACGGGGCCCCAAATTCTTATCAATCACATGTCATTCGACCACCGTTCATGCATATCAGCGTGCATCCCGCTACGAAATATCCATGACATTGATTGTCGGATGGTAAGGATACTAAAAATAGAAATCGTTGCATGGTTGGATTATGGATAAATGTGAAATAATAAGACAGGACAACATTTTTCACAGTCGTCAGATGGACCCTATGGACTAGAAGTGCGTTGGATAAAAGCAGATGGTGCCTGCTGACCCCGGGCTCGGTATAGATCATGGGCTCGGGCGACCGTAAAATGCGACGCACGATCCCCTACGTCAGTGCGTCTATGATATGCGCTCCATTGCTGATGTTCACCGGCTTCAATAGTTTTGCTGCGCTCCCACAAACGTCTGGGGACGGTTTAGATACGCTTGGAGGATGTGGAGGCCAGCAGCGATTCGTATTCTCAAATCAATCGGGCGACGAAGTGTGGACTCTGAAGACGGTGCTGCGGAGCACTTGAACCTCTTGCTTGACTCCGCTCTGGATTTCGGATGTACGATACCACGAGCGGCATATAGTCGACCGTAAAGATAGGCCGCCCTCACCATGGACCTGATTTATCCTTCGTGCATCAGCGTGTGTCATATTGTACCGGTACGGCTAAGATCAAGAAACAGCAGCTGATTGTGGAATGGTCGAGGAAAAAATGGGAGTTCGATTTCGACGAGATCTCCGCATTGAAGAAGCCAACGACGAATAAGCAACATGATGGACGTGTATGACAACGCAAGTTTACGGTCCCAAAAAAACCCGAGTCACTGAGCGACGAAATAGGTGCGCATCAGAGGGAAGCCGGAGAGCCCAAATTTTAGCTCTGGTGTCCATCTGGAGCTGATTAAAAAATGGAACGCATCATACCCCGCACCCGCGTTATCCCTCGACTATGTCGACTAATACAATCGCGATGCGCATGGGTTGCAAATAATATCTACAGCGATGGGCAGCCTCCAACGTGGAGGAATTACTCAGAGCGGCTAGAAGAAATATGCAATGAGCACGCAAGCCAATACCGCTTGAACACCAATTCCAACTTCTCTGGATGACTTCCGTAATAAGTAATGGCAAGCTCGGAGAGACTCAGAGTACTTATAGGCGGCTGGCTCCGATGAGGAATCAATAGCTGGAGCTCGCTAGTATGCGCCAAGGAGCAATCTTTTTTTCATCTTTGAATAAATTGTCTTGTCACTATCAAAACGGAAATCGACCTACGGATGGCATACTCATTGTGTGCCCTTTGAAATAGCTTTTCGAGCGGTAAGGGTCCTTTCCAGACCTGTATTTTATCAATACCAATGATGCTGAGAAAGTCGGCGTCAGGAAAAAAAACATAAGGAGCTGCTTTCAAGTTGTGATAAAAAGAAAAACTTAGCCATCTCATGGAATTCGATGGATGCACTTATCTACCGAGGTCGGAAAAGGATTTTTGTGGTCTGCGACGTTCTGAAGATCGGCCCCTCAGGCTGTGAGGTTTACAAAAACATGATTTACTGACACCAAAGTGACACTGGTAAATTTCAGGACTCATCCGAAGAAAGGGTTTGAAATTCATACAAAACCACTACATAGCCATACCTATGTATGTAGCCTCTCTTGTAAGACATAACAGCGAAGAGCTAAAGGCGCTTCGAACGTCAACTAAGTTACAGAATAAATTCAAACCGAGAGTTGTGCTTCGACAAATTTCCAGGACTGTTCCCCGGTTTCTGTCTTTTCCCCACTGATGGTGACCTAGCGTGGGACGATGAGTACTGTTGTGGTTTTGGCGATTCATCATGATGTCAGGGCTCACCTCAGTATTGACGTCGGTAGCACCCAATCCCCAATATACAGTCTCACCACCGTCCTGAATACTAGAAGTGTGCATATTAACGGGCGAAAGAAAAAAAATGGAAGAAAGCAATGGTCCTAAACGTACGTGTACGTTGTCGGGTCATCCTCGTTTTGGGTAATGGTCCACACATAGTTATGAGCGGGAAGAACGGTGACAACGTCTTGACCCCATGCACATTGAAGACCGTCACCGTCGACGGGGGAAATGCTTTGGGCTTTCCCGTCGTAGTCTTCCACAATCCACTGCTGAAGGATGGGTGAGACAAAGGTATACTGGGTGATTGATCGAGGCGGAATATACCTGCTTGGAAGCGGTCGAGTCGTCGAACGAGACAGTTACCGTCTGGCCTTCGCCGTTGAAAGTAATTGCGCGTGATAGGCCGTCGCTGGATGGAACTTTGTTGACGATGGAATAGGTACCAGCAGGAACCTTGGCGTGCACGCTTGCAGCGAACAGAGCCAGGGCAACGGCGTTGACGAAGGTCTTGAATTGCATGATTCTATTTGCGAGTGGAGTTGGAGAATTACGGTTAAAGAGGGACAGCGAACGAACCTCAAAAGTAGCTTCAAAGAGTAAAATTCAGAATTGATGGGAGATCCACTTTGTTTTCAAGGATGAGCTTGGAAGGGACGGACGATGTTGCAGACGATGCACTCGCGAATTGTGGAACAGTTGCTCTGCTGAATTTGAAGGTGTGCGTGTCCGTCTTTATACTCGAGGTTTATGAACAGCATCATTGGACACGTTGGTGCCGAGATGTAACATGTCGAGGCGAGACAGTCGAATTGTATTCCTCCCGAATATTGAAAGCGAAATAAGTACCCAGAGGGATAAATTGCTACTTACCAACCGATTAACAATGCAGCAAGCAGCTAGTTAGTCTCAATGTTCAAAATGGGCCAGGGCCTGTTCGGATCCCAGGCTTAGGGTTAGCTTAGAGTCGACTTCACCGCCAAAATCGAACCTTGTTGAAGCCAAAGCGCTTCAAAATTGCTGGCTAGGGGCCTACGAGGGGACTGAGAACCCGAACAAGCCCTCAGTCAAATTTCATGTGTCAAGAGAGGGAATACCTAGAAGCGGCGCTTTTCGGTTCAACCATTGCTAGAGCCTCCAATATCAGAAGCGACGACCGACAGGGAATTGAAAAAAGACACAGATTGGTTTGAAGTGGCCCTAGTTGAACATTGGACGTCAAAAATTGTGATCTTGTAGAATTGGCTGATAGTTGCCAGGGAATATGAAGAAGCGAGAGTTCTGGAGTTTGCTCATAAATCAGTAAATCAATCATCCTCAAACATTCTAGTAGTTTAATCGGGCCTCTACTATGGCTTTTGAACCCCGTTTCAACGAAGACTCTGTTGAACATCATGGAACTTGTTCGTGACCGCGAGATTATCGAAATCCCGGACCTGGACAGCTCCAGTCCACCCGTAGTTAAGTTTACCAGACTGGAAACACGGACTTCTTCAGAACAGGTTCTTTGCAAATTATGGCGGCTGTGAAACGGAAAAGTATTGTGAATAGTATACTTGACATGACAATGTGTATAGAGGATAAACGAAACCTCAAGTGGGTTTCGGCTTTGCAGCGTTGGGGGTGGTAACTACCGAATCATATTGAGCGTCAGAGATTAAGAATCCATCTGGAAGGGTACTCGGAACGGGCTGGGTTTGGTCAGGATCCGTTAGCTGAAGATAATACCCTAAAATCTAAACAAAACATAAAAGGCATGTTCAAAACAAGATGGGCAGGAACGCACCTGCGGGCCAGGAATACGGATGACTATGCCATCAGACGCCGTTGTGAAGCTGTACGTCTTTGATGATGCTGTTGTGGTCTCAGAAGAGCTGGTAGACCAGCAGAGTACCCCTGTGGATTGCGCCAGGGTAGCTTCTAGATTCGAGGCAGAAGCTGCAACGTCCGTGCTGGACATGGCGATTTTGATCGTGATATCCTAAACGACATGAGGTTGGATTAATGACTGAGACTGTTCGATGAAGACTGCGCATACCTTACAAATGATGAAACCCACAGGATATGCCGGCAGGAGGTACCTGTTGAGGGCTTCAAGACCACTCTCCCCACGTGACTTGAGGTCATCCATAGTCGCAACACCGTTTGGCCACTTGGACCAAGATACGTTGGGATCGATGTGGTAAAACCCGTTTGATTGCTTGAAAAACTGTGGCTGGAACCATCCTCCCCGATCCACCGTCACCAACGTTGCACGGAAGCCGATCTGAGCATCAAAGTTTGACTCGCTCGATGTATTACTTGAGCTCGCTGCGGCAGCGTCTGCTTGAGCTGCAGAGGCAAAGAGGAACAATCCGCAGTCGGTCCTGGATGTGCTACCTGTGCTGGAGCTGCTATCAGTCGTGAACTTGGATGCTATGGTGTGGTGCATGACAATGTCCTGCCACCTGCTCCCCCCGGATGGCGTGATATTAGCTGGCACATTCGTAAAATCGTTGATGGAGGCGGCGGGCTTGGCTGCCGCTGCCTGGGGTGTTCGAAGGGCTTGACGACGAGCGGTAAGCTCAGCAAGATCCTTGGTGATGGCTGTGATGTCAAGGTTAAGCTGTGTTTTCGCGTTCTCTGTGTCTGTTGCATTGGCGAGGGCCTTAGCTGAGAGCAGTCGAGAATATGCACGCGAGGCCTTCGTCACAGCACTTTGAGCGTCCGTAACCTTTTTCATTGCAGCACCAATCCCTTCAAAGTCCGCCTGCGAGAGCTGGTAAAGTGCTGCTGCAGCATCGAATTCGGGCTCTAAGAAAACGCCAGCTGCGTTAATGCAGCTTTGAGCGAGAGCGATGATATTGCTATTGTAAGCGTTCGCCAGGTCAGATTGTGCACTGTCGTAGCCGGCCTGCGCTGCATCGAGTTGCTGTTGCAAAGCGTTCAAGTCGGCCTTGGGACTGAGCTCTAACGCCGCAAGGCGTGACTGCAGGACATCGAGTTGCTGTGACTTTGCATTAATCTGCTGCTCAATGAGGTCAGGATCGGCGGTCAGATCTTCCAACGTGAACGAGGTCGAAAGCCCTTGGAACCAATCAATGGGTTGCATCTGAACAGGATACACCTTCAAAGTTCCGTCGAGAGAGCTCACCGCCGCTTCACGGAGAGCATCTTTCGCGTCTTGCAGGAATTCCGAGGGACTCTTGATATCCATGTACCCCAGATACTGGCGGATGGTATGAGAGTACCCTCGCACGACTGCGTCTGCGTACTTGGCCGCAAGCTGAGCGTCTCGGATCGCAGTGATGTGGGAGAGATTCCGAGTAACATCGTTGAGGGTCTCTGGAGTAGCAGCCTGGATCATTGCATCACGCTCGAGCTCCCATACCTGTTTTGCAGTCAGGTACTCCTGCATCAAAGCCTCAGCCAATTCCATCCGATTGACCGTATCTCCCGTGAGCTTGTTGACAACAGCAAACTGTGGTTGAATTCCGGACGATGTTGATGGACTAGTGTTGATAGATGAGGCAGGGACAGTCGACGCAGACGTCCCTGAATGCTGGGAAGCGATGAGATCCTTCACCCAACCCTCAGTCGGAACCTCCTTAAGGAGCCACTGGCGAATCTGATCTTGCTGCTTTGAGACGATACCTGCAGAAGACGTAAATCCAGGAAGCACGTTGTTGAGGCATTGCTCGTAAACAATGGAGAGATTGATGCCGTTGGGGGCACCGACCACACTACCCAGGTTGTAGAGTTGGTCAACGAGGCGAAACTCGTTCTCATTCACAACTGTTGGTTTTACGAACTGGCCATAGGCGCCAACGGCAGACGTATCCCACGAGAATTGGTCCTGCTGAAGGAAACGTCCAGGAAATTGGAGTGCAAAAATTTGCCCTGAGGTGGGAGCAAAAAGTTGTTGAAGATTGTTTAGGAGCGTCGTTAGGAAAGATCCCTTGGTTGGTGGTAAGATAGCTTGGGCAGGAGCCGAGATTCCTGGATTGACACTTTGCGGTGGTACATCTTGTACTTGGATATACCGAGGGTGCTGCTCAGCATAAGCTGCAAGAGCGGCACTCAATTGAGTGCGAAGTTCTGCAATGCCTTCCGTGAAGCCTTCCTCCGTCTCGGCTTTAAACGCCAAGAGTCTTTGCGCATTCAACTTGCTTACAGCGTCACTGTCCGCAGACAAGCCCAAGGTATTCAAGTCTTGCTCGAACTTAAGATCTGCCTGATCACCGGGGACACCAGGGTAAATAGCCTAAAGAGGGCGGATGAGATCGAAAGTGTCATAAGGAGTAGTTGAAACCTTACACCGAGTAAAGCAAAGTCCCGTTTCGAAGGAGTCGGGTTGAGATCCGTCAAAAGGATGTTGAAAAGTGTGCTTCCCCGTAGCGACTTTTCTGGGTAAAGCATAATGGACTTATCATCGAATGGTGTATAGATAAAAAAATTGAGCTTGTCTCGCTCGTCCATGGTGAATGATTTCGGGGAGACGTGTTCATGGATCAACCCAAGTGCATGACCGATTTCGTGGAAGAGTGTGTAGGTCTCTTTGTCCTGGCCTTTCTGTGTCGAAGGGAGGAGCTCGGGAACATGGGTATCCCAGAACATCATCGTGGTTTCAAGCAATCCCCCATATAAACTTTGGGCTTTGAATGTTCGGCCGTCGCTCGACTCCGTGCCTACACAACTCCATGAGCTGGAGTCAGGCACAGGGCCAAAGGAGATACGAATAAGCGCAGGTGATTTACGGTTATACGCAACCTCCTCGATCTTGAGGTTGACATAGTTCTGATAAACGGCAAACGTGTCGCGGACGCGTTGTTTGCGGCGTTCGTTAGAAGGAGAAACAAAGTCCTTGTCGGTATCATCAAGGAAGGTAAAAGTGACTTTTTGTCCCGGAGTCCATAAGAGATGATTCAATCCTGTAACGCCGTGACTAGCGTCGGGTGGAGCAATGGAAGGGGTTAATTTGTCTGTATCGCAATAACCCGCCACTCTGTAATCATTGTCCGCTGGGGTGCTCGGCTTCGTGTTATTGCCGCTGGTTGCACCTTGTGGTGCGGTATTCGACGAAGCCGCGTGTGCAGAGGTGGTAAAAAGAGAAAAGTAGTATCGTACGTTCACCCAGTCTTGCTGAGCATATGCCTGTAAAATCTTAGTCTTGCTGTCCGCATCGACCCCAGCAACAGCCAAAGCATGATCGATTGTCCATTTAGAATCGAAAGGGCTAGCCGCAGGATATGGGTAGTTGATGAACGCGAACGCTTTGTCGAGCTCCGACAGCTTGTTATTCGGTGGGACTTCAATGTGCTCGAGATTCATTTGCGCGGGCATGAAATACCTGTGATGAAGGGGCTGAGTTTTCAAGACAATACAGTAAGAAGCTGGGAACATACATCATGATAGAAGTAAGGTCGAGGGCGCTGAAATTCGAGACATCATTGAGATTGTAGACATCCAATATTTGCTTTTGAACTTGGTCCGCTGTCCAACCTTGAGTAGACGTATAGAAGCTTATAACAGCTGCGGACTCAATAATCAGAGAGGTAGAATGCCGACGAGATGATGATTTACCATCACGATTGAGCGTCAAGGTACCTCCACGAGCAGGTGACTGGTGCTCATGCAAAAACCCCAATGCGTGTCCGAATTCATGAAGAATAACGCCAATATCGTCGCTGGTTGTGATTGAGCTGGGATCGATCCAACCAAGGTTCGTGGTGGGTTGGTTAGCTGGAACGTTCTTGAGTTCCTCTGCAACGTAGCACCAGGATCCCGACGATGGATTAAATGTGATCCTCAAATCTGCGGGCTTCGTTGAATCGTAAGCAACATTCTGAAACTTGACATTGGCGTATTTAGACCACTCTTGGACGGTATTCTTGACTTTCGCTTGCTGGTTGGCGTTACCGGAGTTCTTCGGCATAAAGCAGTAGCTCAAAACCTATCAATTGTAAAGAATCTATGAGATTGTAAGAAAATGGAGCTTAACAACAAGCGCACGGTTTGATTAGGCCACAAGATCGAGGACTTGCTGAGAACCGCAGCTGCGATGCCAATTCCAGGACTCGAGAAGCCGTCCTTGAGGCTCTGCGCCACTTGTCGGTTAATCGCAACATCGGCACAAAACCGTTGGTACCAGGAGGGGCTCATCTGATCAATTGGTTGGTCGGGGATGGTAGGCTGACTGGGCCCCGAAGGCTGACTAGGTCCCGAAGGTTGACTAGGTCCAGAAGGTTGAGAAGGTGCCGAGGGTTGGATGGGTTGTGTAGGTTGCGTAGGTACAGATGGACCAGGCCCCACAGGCTGAGTAGGAAATGATGGCTGAGAAGGTATCGGTGTTTGAGCTGGACCAGGGCCCATAGGCACGGCAGGCGTCGTCGGAACTACCGGTTTGCCAGGTATAGGAATGTCTACCTTGGGCTGAGCAGGATCCACTGGCTGAACAGTGACAGGCTGGATGGTGCTGGGTACGACAGATGGGATGGCAGAACTGGACAGGCCTACGACGGTTTGAGCTGGACTGGATGCCGGAGGAGCACTACTAGGAAGAGGTGCTGCAGCCGACATAGTTTAAATTTGACTTGAGATGTGCTGATGAGAATGTGAGAGATTGTTGAGTATTGACCGTAACGAAATTATGCGTCTCTTTATAACAAAAACGGCTTCATCGTGAAATTGTATCACATTGCATTGAGCGCGGCCTTGCAAATCATTACCAAAATTAGCAAGGTAGATGAAACCTGAAACGGGCGGTGAGGGAGGGATTCCAATAGGAATTGTCGTACGTACCGATGTTCCGATGACAATGGGATGTACCTGGTTTTGCAGCCTCTTGCGACCGCAGTGAATGAGAAGGAGGTTAGGAATTCATTTCCAAGTCGGATGTTTCCTATGACCGAGTGTTAGAATGTGGGTATGTCAAAAACTTCCGATAGAAACGTACCAACTACCAACTGCTAGTAAAGGGCGGATGACTTTGAAATTGTCCATCGTATGTTTTCCTGTTCCTGGATCATATCCATTTGCCGATTAGACACGAAGTGCCTGCACAGGCCGCCTCGGCGGGCTGAACCTATTTTTAGACCACGGAGGATAAACATCTTGAAAAGGCGAAGAGTGTATTACAACAATAAATGGCGACCGCTCTGGAGACTGAGTCATCAGGTGTGAGAAAATGATGAGAAGGAGTTGACTGAAGTCCGTTTGCCTTGCTGCAAATGGACTAGGCTTTGATTGACCAATTCGACGAGTGCAGGGGATGTGAAATGCAATGTCGCGCTCAACTCATGGAACGATGTCACCTGGACAATTCCTGATCAGAAAGTGACATGCCAGCGGGAAAGATAGTTATAAGCACTTAGATGGAAATTTCATCAAGCCACGATTGTCGTTGAACAGCATCATATGCCTAACCGGTTGGCAGGGACCTTCCGCGATCAGAAAGGATGGGCAGCAGTGGGGGCATAGGGCCGCCGACGCTGCGCTAGAAGAGATGAATCCGAGTCGTGCGTTGAAGCTTCAGAAGGGTTCAAAAGCTAGTCGGTGCCACGGAAGAAAAAAGACGACCGGGTACATACTTGTGCCTTCAAACAGATATACTAAGGTGAGATTAAGCTGGATATCACAGAATTTGCGAGAGTCTGTGCAAGACGAGGGGCTGAGAAGGAACTTGAAGAAAGTCAGAGGTGAAGAGGCCGTGGGAAATTTGACTGCACCATCGGTCAAGATTTGTTATGAAGAAAAATAGATAAATGAACTATCGGGACTACCAAGGGACTACAATGATACAAATTACAACTTTTCCTCTTATGCGGTCTTGCGAAAGGCAAGAATCCTCGTTTAACTCTGGATCGGACACACGCGTTTCATCGGGCGAGCGCCTTCCTCGTCGACGTCGACATGGTCCCCATCCTCGTCTCGAGCCCTGTTCTTCCCTTCCAGTATATCACTCACAGGAACAGGCGAGGGAGACAAACGCTTGGGAGGACGAGCGCCATTAACCTCATCACCTTCCCCTCCATCTGACTCTCGAGCCCTCTTCAAGCTTTTCCCCTTTGACTTACTGGCGGTTTCGGGAGGTGATAGTGTAGGTGTAAAAGGGACACCGAAAAGCTCCGAGGATGTCTCCGGCGGTTGGGATGAGATGGGACTCGCTTGATCCATGCCAACAGGAGGGGTGACGATGTGCCAGTGGGCTTGTTCGGCCTTTGAAGGTTCTGCATTCGTTGTTAGCCACGAAGAGATCGAACCAGATGGGGAGAATGGCGTAGAGTTGGTCACAGGCGGTGTAGAACCCGCCCGGGAGGACGTTGCTGCTTCTGTAGAGCCTGCTGATGGCGGGGAGGGGGTGAGCAGGGCGGTTGATGGCGATGTGTCCAATACATTAGCGTAAATGGAGGTTAGTGCGGCCTTTTTCGCTATTGACTTGACCCGAAGGTTTGCATAGCCATTATAGTTTCTGAACATTCCTATAGAGAGCAGAATCATAAATTGTCAGTACAACATTCGAATGGTCATCGAGATTGAACGGACCCACCTCTGAATAGTCGTGGTCGCCGAAAGGAGAACGGCAACTTCTTCCTGTTCTTCCTGGCAAGGAGTAGCTCAGCAACACTTCCCAACGGTTTTATCGCTGGAGCGCCATGGCGAGCAGATTGCTTTTTTGTGCCGGACCTTTCCTGCGTACCCTGGTTCCCATCTGCAAGTTGTGTCGAGCTTACCCCTCCTTCTTCGTCAATGCCCTGATCCTCACTTTTCCGAAGCTTCCGGCGGCGCTTTCTCAATTTCCTCAAAGCTTTTGGCCGCTCAAACTTCACCATCATCCTCAAGGCCGCCTTATCCTTCTCTACCCGATCCTCCTTCATACACTTCGTCAAAAAATCCATATTCTCATCCGCATCGGAGGGTAATTTCGGAGGACGGTAGATGGGAGCACCGCAACCCTCATAGAAAACGTAGTTTGACTCCTCGTACTTTCTCTTCCTTTCGTTGTACTCCTCGGCTTTTTTGGTGGCTTCAAATTCCTTGGCTGTTATTGGACCGTAGTATTTGGAGAACGGGGGGATGGACGATGAGTAAGGTGTAAACGTCAGAGTAAACGGGAGTTCGGAGGGGTGGATGCGACGGCCGGTACGCGTGTCCCGAATTTCGAAGAGGCCGTTTTCTGGAAGGCAGTTGGAGTCTGCCAGGACGATTTGCTCGACAGGCGTGCCGACATTGGTCGATGACCCTTTCATGAGGACGGGTGGGAGTGCTTCGGCACCAGGGTTTACGCCCTCAACAATGGTGAAACAATTATCGGATCTGTAAAGCATAGTTTGAGCAAATGGCATAGATGAACTCAGAGCGCAGGACGACGTACACGACTTTCTGAGATGTTTGCTGCCACATATTCCTCCTATATATGCCGATTCATGATGAGATGAGCAATCAAGCGCGTTCAAGAAAGGACTTACATGGAGGTTGTAACCGTGCTAAACTCGGTTGGCAAGGCGGAAATTACGGTCTCAGCGAAGCGCAGCATTGGTAGCTGCGTGTGGTCCAAATCTTCTCTCGCGCCAAAGGCAGATCCTTGGGTGGAGAGTCTTTGACATAGTCTCAAAATGTCGCATGCATGCTCGTGGGCTGAGCGCGACGTGTCGCGATCCGCATCGATCGGATCGTAAGGTAAGACAGGTATACGGCAAGAGCTGCCAGTGCTGGACATGTTGATTGAAGTGGGGAGGCTTGCTAGCAAGATTCGCTTGCCGCTTTATAGGAGCGGAGTTTTGCGCTTTGCCTTTCGCCAAGAATCTGAAGGTGCGGTGGCCCATCATTCGCACCTTGTCCCCAGGCCACATTTAGCCACAAGACACATTGTTGACCATGTGGTTCGACTCACAATGGAAGCCCAATAAGAATTGAGGAGAACTTTATCGTTGTGAGGGTACGGAGTAAGGTGCAATTGTAGCTGTATATGCAATTTCGTGCTTTGGCCTGGCTAGAGAACAATTCGTTACATTGTCTTTGATATATTGCCCGCACATACCTCAACCTTATCCTGCCTTGGTTGTTCCAGCTGCTGAGATGGCGAACATCTCGGGCAACTGGGAAGTGCTGGAGATTCGAGAAGACGTTTATATCCATCGCCATCACGTGATGACCACGTCGTGTTGAAATTTGAGATTTCGTTGACTGCCACCTGAAGAGTTCTTGGCTCTCCCCCTCATCAGTCTGATTCAGCGCTCACTCTCGCTACGCCGTTACCGCTAACTAATACCTGACACCGTTATATACAGCGCCAAGCCGTTTATTGGTGACGACGATTGCGAGGATTATGGCCAACCATAAGTCTTCCTTGAGAGACCAACTGCTTTCGAACTCTCCTGACCCAATCAAGTCTTCTATCTTGCGCGAGTCGGATATGGCTTGGAATTTACAATCAAGTGGCTCCCTTTCCTCTTCCTCTATTGAAGGGTCCATTACCTCTCCACTTCGTATCTCGAAACGAAATTCCCCAGGACCTGTGATTGCCCGACAACATGTTCATAACAACAACCTTGTTTCAAAGTCTCCCTTTGAATCGCAGATCGCAACCCCGTCTACCTCGTCCAATCGCTTGGTCCCAATCCCCATCACCTCCCCGACCTCGTCGCCCTCCCAACGGGTCTCAGGGGAGAAGCGACCTCGTCCTTCTTCTCTTTATGAACAAACAGAAGACGAGAATGAGCGTCCGTTTGCTTTGAAACGAGAACGCAGACAAAGTCATGGTTTTCAAGACCTCAACGAAAAGGAACCAGTCACCAAGAGTCCTTTCGAGTTGCGTCAACGCACGAGCTCCGAGGCCCGACCTTCATCCTCGCCTATCCCCGCTCCTCTCACCAGAACACCTCTGGCTTCCTTTGCGACTTCCACCACCTCAGTACAGCCTCGCGCCTCATTTAGTGTTTATCCTCCTCCCGCGATGAGTCCAGGTCCCTCGCCTGGTTGTTCATCACTCGTCTCAAAGAGGCTGCATGGTCCTCATCCCAGTTTTGGCGGGAACAGGGAACGCCGAAAAACGGTTGGTTTTGACGAACGGTGCGATGTTGTCGAGTTCGACCTTGAGGAAGAAACAGATGACGAAGATGATGACGCTCCGGGCATCTGGAGAATCACCCGCGTGAGGAAGTAATGAGTCCTATGAAAGTATACAGCTACCGGGCACGGGGAGTGCGGGTGTTACCCTTTCCCTGATGGCCTTGGATTCGGATACCAGCATAACTGGCCTTGTGGAGGAGACGTTTTTTTCACCCACTTCCAGACTCTAGCTTTGCATCTAACACGAGTACCCCCCCTCCCCACGACACTCAGACATACCCACGGATTTGGACACTGAAGACGGCGTTCCATTCAGGATTGAAAGGTTTATTCAACAAAGCCAACAACGACCCTACCAGACCCAACAACCTCCTGCGTTTCCACCTCATTGACTCTGGAGAAATGGCAGATGTAAAGGAGAAGAGGAACAATCTCCCTCACATCCGGGCTTCCAGTCACCTGTTTTGGCGGCGCATTGCTTCTCCAATAGGCGGAGTGTCTTCCCCAGTAGCGTGTATCTCCTCGAGTATTGGGCACGTCACTTCCCCTTTACTTACTGGTGGGCTAAATCTCAGTATGGGGGCGGCCACGAATTAACAAGGAAGATGTGAAGGGGTGTTGGTAGTCCAAGCCCCGAACAAGGCTGCTTCTTACTCCAGAAAATGTCGCATAATGTTTCCCAATCCGTACAGACCTGTAATAAACTATAACGCCTCTTAGACCCTCAACAATACCTATGATATTTCCTGTGTATCATTACTAGCCTGGCTCAACGTATCAAGATCAGCCAGGAAACCTAAATCAACCGTCACTCTAGGGCAAGCCCTGTTAATCTCCTTGATGAATGACCTCTGCGTCGCTCTTTTTACACTAGGTGGCGGTGAAGCGTAGGTGAAATCCTGAAGCCCTGGAAACCGTGCTACGAACTGGGGTATCAAAGCCATCACCTCTCTCCGCCACATATTCCAAGACCGGGTGACATTGAGAGTAGTTACGCTCTCGAGAGCGGCAACTGGGCTGTTCTCCTGTGACACATGCTTGTCAAGCCACTCTATGGCGCCGGCCTCTGGATAGAACGAAATGTATAGATTGGTGACATGGGGAGCGCTGCGAGGAATTCGGCTCAGAACTCCATCCCAAGTGTTGTAATCAAAGGTCCGAAACAAAGGGTAGGCTTCTGACACCAGGTATAGTGAGGTGAGGTCTTCAAAAGCCTTTTCACGGTTCAAAAGCCAAACAGTGAACCAGGCATCCACTTTCAGTGTTTCCAAAGTTGGAAGAAGCTTCCGACTCGGAAGCTGATGATGGGCCGTCGGCCGGGCAACAGTGCGTAGTTCCAGATTTACAATTGAAGGATGCCTGGTCAAGAAACTGAGGAGGCTGTTAAACGGGACTGCTGTAGGCTCGAAGCCTCCCAGACTGCTGGTCAACTCAAACTTGGATAGGTATGGGAGAGTGATATTTGAGAGGATATCTTGCCATGTGTTTGTCGGGATACCGTCGGTCCGGAAAGAGACTGCTGTAAGAGTCCGGGAGTTGTTCCGTAGGGTGGATATCGTCCACTTGAGAAAAGGCGGTTGGAAAAGAACGATGGTCAGTGCTCGGAATTCCCGTAGTCCATAGTGGCGGCTGCGGCCACCCAACCGCTTCAAACTGAAAGGAATAACAACTCGGTCAATCCTCCGCAGGAGGCGCCTAAATCCTGAGTTGACGATGGAACGTGACTGGACTCTGATAGCTGATGCAGAGTCAGCTCCGGGGTCTGGGCGGATTTCAAATCCTCCAGCCACCGACAAAAGTGTGCATGACCTATTGGTGATGAGATCCAGAAGGCGGATAACTTCTCTTTGCCATGCTGAATCGGGAACGGTGGGCGACAGCAAATGCGAATATGAAAAGCTCAAGTAAAACCTCTTCATCGACGGCAGGCGAGAAATCAGCCTGCCGAGCTCACGAGTAGATGGAAGGAGTCGATCATCGTAAGTGCTAAAGCCGACGCCAAGTGATTCGACGTTTTGAACAAATAAAGCGAACCGAAGTGCATGCAAGATATGAGCTGGAGGATCGTGCAAAAAGAACGATGTGGTGTCGTGAATGTCGGCTCGGGCGAAGACGATCGGCAAGGCGAGGAAGTGAAGTCTCCTGCAGGTCAGGCTGAGCTGCACAAGGGACTCGCTCTCGAGCTGATCGATGATGTTTTCGAGGAGTTCATCTGGGAGAGAGACAAGTTCTGGAGCATGGGGCGACTGCATTGAGCTCAACGTGAGTGACCGACGACCGTTTACAAACTGACAGGCACATACTCTTGTATTTATCAACTTTCTGGGCCGACACAGCCCTGAACTTCAAGGCAATGCAACTTCAAGCGGCAGGGTTGGTTAGCCACTACAACACGGCGAAGCAGATTCCATATACTTGACTCATTGAGCATGGCGGGTTGGCATCTCGGTTACTACTACCGTCTAGCCTCGACGGGCTTGAGAAACGAGCTTGAGCTCTTGTTGAGCTCTTTGCAAATTTATTGAAAGTCCGGGTGATTGTAATAAAAAGACGAGGCATACCATTTATGTCGCTGTACATACCTCAGGTGTACCCCTCCAAAAGTGTTCGAGATCAGGCATTCAAGTTGTCAATGTCGAAAAAAGAGGAAGAGTTCGAAGAGTCGCTTGACAATTTATGCATATGGTTCAATCTCAATATTCAATATTCAATATTCGATATGTACCCGCATCTATAGGACTTTTCAGAAACGCAGAATAGACTCTTCATCTCTGCGTCCTTGCTGCGTCCTGTTGTTCTCTCATGCAGAGAGTTACTGTTGGCTATGGGGCACAGGACGTGGCGTAACGTTCAAATCCTACTGAATACTCCACGAAGCTCATGCATGTATCAATAATACTTAGTCCGGATCCAGACTCAATGTATCGATATCGACAGGGGAACCTGTTTCAACAGTCACGATTTTCATGCCAGGACACGCCAACTTAATCTCCCTAATAAACGATGTCCGTATCGCCCTTTCCACACCAGGTGGTGGTGGAGCATAGATGAGGTGTTGGAGGCCAGAAAACCGCGCTAGGAAATGGGGCATCAGAGCTACCACATCACTCTGCCACATATTCCGAGACTGGAAGAGATTGAGGGTAGTTACCCTCTCGAGGGCGGCAAGAGGGCTGGTCTCCTCAGGCTGTGATATTTGCTTTTCCAGCCATTCTGCGATACCAGCCTCGGGATATAATGTGATGTGTAGGGTATTAACCTGAGGTGCACTGTGAGGAAGGAGGCCTAGCGCATTGTCGAAGGTGTTGGTATTGGAACCAAAGGGAAAGTTCAGATCCTGAGAGTATTCCGACACCATTTCCAGTGATGTGAGATATCTAAAAGGCTGCTCACAAGCCAGAAACCAAGAAATGAGCCAGGGATCTGCTCTCAGAATTTGTAGAGCAGGAAGGAGGGTCTGAGGCTGAGGACCTCCTGGAAGGGTGATACCGTATAGATCCAGATCGACAATTGAAGGGTGTCTAGTCAAGAAGCCGAGGACGTCGCCAAATTTGACTGTTCGCTGCTCGACGACCACACCGTCGGGGCTAAGCTTGAACCTGGACAAGAATGGGAGAGTTATGCTCGAAAGAATATAATGCCACGTATCTGCGGGGGTTCTGTCAATCTCAAAAGAAACCGCAGTTAAAGTCTGCGAGTTGGATTGGAGTGTGGATATTGTCCAGTCAAGGAAAGGTGGGTGGAGAAGGACAACGGAAAGCGCGCGGAACTCACGTAATCCACGATGATGGTTACGGCGACCCAAACTTGCCATAGAACGAACGGCTCCGTCAAGGCGCCTCAAAATGCACCTAATTTGGCGGTCAATTGGATTTACGTGACGCGATGATTGGGATCCGGTAGCCGGCGTGTAGTCTCCCGTAATACCATCTCCACCATCCACAGATAAAAGGACGCATGATCTGTTGACTACAAGATCCAAAAGGAGTAGAACCTCCTTCTGCCACCCCGGATTGGGAGCACTCGGCGACAGTGAATGTGATAAGTTTAAGTAGAACCTTTTCACGGATGGAAGGCGAGAAACCAGCTTGTTCAGCTCACGGGCATACGGAAGGATTGTGCTGGCAGGATAGCCAAAGTCGATGCCAAGGGAGTCGACGTTCTGAATGAACAAAGCGAGCTGAAGGGCACGTAGAATATGGGCCGGAGGGTCGTGCAAGTAAAAGCATGTGGCGTCATCGATGTTGCCCTCCAGGATATTGGCTCGGGCGAAGACAATGGGTAAGACAAAAAAGTGAAGCCTCTTGCATGTCATGCTAAGCTGTATAAGGGACTCATCGTCGAGGCGGTCGACGATGTTTTCGAGGAGCTCATCTGGAAGGTCGACGAGCGATGGCGTGTTGGGTGACTGCATCGAAGAGCGACAGGTAATTTATTGATTACTGTGGTATTTCGACCGACTGTTCAGTCACCAGATCTGGCGCTTGTCACGGGTCACTTGGAAGGTCGAATAGGGTGACATTTTACCCTAAAAAGGAAAAAAAAACTCATTTTTCTCCGCTGCGCGGCGTACAAACTATATAACATCCACTAAGTATGATTCCGAGGCGATGCAGCCAAGATGCAGCGTCAAAACGCTGTGGTAAATTGGGATCAGACCAAGATCACTGATCAGACCATCCCGCAACTTGGACCCCTCGGATTGAGCTTCCTCAACCTTCCTGGCCTTGATTGCAGAGAGTTCACACAGTTAGAATCTGGCGGCCGGAATAACATTCTAAGACGTACCCTTGATGTTGTAATTCCGAAAAAGCATTCAAAAGCAATATCAGTTTCAGTCGAGGTCAGGTGGGAAGAATTGAAGTCACGAGTCTGTAAAGGTGCCACTATACTTGGCACACTTTGCCCTCCACCGTCGTAGACCTTTAATTCCGACAGTATGATCAACTGAGAACTCGGTGACCTTTTAAATCCATCCCGTGAGTTCATTGAATTCATATATTTCATGATATGGAGCATTGAGACCGTCGTTTAGGATTTTTTTTGGGATCTATGTACTTGAATCTCATGTCGGCAATGTTCATCCACATTCTTATGCTGGCAACTTGCCAGTCATTTGTTCGATCAAGTAAAGCACAACAAGTCTCAAGATGATTCAAGATTTGTTGTATCAATCACGTCGCCGTGTATTGCAAACAAAACAGAGGAGGGGAAAGGCTTGATCCGGGTGCGTCATAAGTTTGCTCCGAGGATCAGTTAGGCTTGACCCCTTCCAAAGTTCAAGCAAGATCGGGCTGCCCGAAGGGAGTCTGAGCTTCTGAGGCCAATTCCGTCGTACAGCCTGTTCGCAATCTCGCATGTGACTTTGCCAGCGATTAGAATTCAGACGCGCATCGCCTCATCAAAGTTCAAACCTGTGGGTCAGGCTCGACATGCCTCTCGTCTAAACAACTTCCCCCTTCTTTGCTTTCAATGCCACCATCCGATGTAGCGAGATTACCCGATCTTCCGGACGAGCTCCTCGCTGAAATCGTTAACCAGCTTGACGATGAGTCCCTTATCCAGCTTAGCATGACGTGCAGGAAATTCCACTTCCTGGCACTACCTGTCGTCTTCACTCGAGCCAAGCTTGTCAGTACTGAGTGCCTTTATCTGCGGCAATCGCCAGCACATCTCCTGCGTGCGCTTCGGATTGCGCTGTTCGTTGATCATGCCACATCTTTCATCATTGGCCTGAATCACGACAGGGATAGACTTCTTCCAGAAGTACAGAGCTTCAAAAGGCTCGTCTCCCTCATGCCGAGCACGTTAATGTTCACCTTCTTCATGCCGTTAACCTTCGCATTCAACAAAGATGGTGTATTCGATCGATGGACGAGGGAGGTTGTTCGGCTTTTTTATATCGTTCTCTGAGATATGGTTTCACCATCTTTTGAGTCAATTGACGCCCCATCGACCAACACATCATCTCTCCGGCTGCCCTTTTGCAGCTTCCCATCGTTAAAAATATCAGCGGTCGACTAAGGAATCTACCAAAATCTGCCAAGCGCACCATTCTCTCTACTATTCCTCAGAACTCAACAGGTCAGGGCAGTAGCCCCCACTCCAGTGTCTTGCAACGTTTCCATGCGCTTTCCCCAATGCTTTTGCAACCCGAGTTCCTCGATTGGACCACATCCACACTCCAAACCAACTCTCAGACCCTTCTCGAAGTTTCTTTTGAGACCGACCACATATCCGCGAGCACGTGTTGCGATCTCCTCTTAAAGCTCACTCTCCCATCCCTATCCAGATTCCGGCTCACCTGCAATGGTGTCATGGAACGGCAAACAATCTGCTTCAATGATATAGTCAAGTTCTTGCCCGACATCCTTCCATTGTCGGCTTGGATCTCTATGTCCTTGTCCCAAGGAATAACCATCGTCCTCGGCCTGGGAATCTGCTTCCAGCTTTGGAAACACTGATATCCCCTCCCGAGTTGATCGTTTGGCTCCTGGATTGTAAATACCCTTGCAAACAACTCAAATCATTGAACATAGAGTCGGATATCCACCATGGGCTAGCAGCTGACTATGACATCTTCGACGAAGTCCTGGTCTTACTTCCTCACTGCACTCCCTCGCTCACGACTCTGAACCTGTCCTTTTGGGGTCCTCGTCCAATACAGTGGCTCGATAAACTTACATCGCGAGGCCATGATGGCTCTCCGAGCGGTCCACTTGCAGCTCTCAAGGGGATAACCACCCTCAAGCTAGAACTTTGTCGATCTTGGGAGAAAGAGGTGGTGGATGTGATACCTCATTTCGTGGTGCAGTTTCCGGGACTGCAGCATGTCATTTACCCTGAACCCCCTTCAAACCTCGCCATCGAGCCAGCGAAGAGGAAGTTTCTCAAAGAGATTGCGCTGATGTGTCCGGGAATGAAGACGGTTTCCATCGGGTGTACGCCGGTCAATCTTGATTTGTTGAGTGAAGGTTGATACCATACATATGTACTTAATGCTTGTTCCATTTTTCTGTTACGCGGTCGAGGAACCTTTATCGTCGCAGTCACGATCATTCAACTTTGCAACCAACCTTCAATACATTGAAGGTCGGGCTAATGACAGTTTCTTACGATAGCAACTTCGGTCATTAGATAGTTTTAAGATTCATATGACAGATATAAACTACATTGCCTCCTCCACAACTCCCGCTTGGTTCACCAACAAGCCTCCTGACAACATAATAGTAATGGCCAGATGGATGTCGTTACGTGCCGTCCTAGGGTTACTCAATGTTGTCCGATGCATTCTTCGCCATCGCCATTCTTCACAACGCCAATATCTCTTTTTCTTGCAATCATCGACCTCAGTGCGAGGGTGGGAATTGTGCGATATATAATGCTCGATTCTGAGATGTTCTGTTCAAGCCCGACAAATAAATGTTTTCAAATAAAGCCTTACGTGCAAATCATGAGACCCTTCACACTAATGCGTCATTACGAGTGGTCAGTTTCGAGGCTTTAGAACGCGATACAATTGACTCACTTCATCGTGGCCGTGTTCAACTTCTGGTACCCACACGGCCATATACCACGCTTCCCTTCGACGTACCCTCTCCCCTCATCCCAAGCAGCCAAGCGGCGCCCACCTCTTCAATGGCGCGTAAATCGAATCCGACGGCCTACAAGGTCCAGGCTGGCAATCATGATCATCCAGAATAACGAGACCAGACGTCTTTATGCAGCGACACATAAGCCGAAATTTCGTAGTTTGGCAGTAAAGGTAGAAGGCTTCGGAGATAGTCTAGATACTCCCTGTTGTAGATGCCACCAAGACAAGAAGTTAGACAGCGGTAGAGAATGAGGATACGACCACGTACATATGGTCGTTCATGTTCGACCGCTTCCGAAGTCACCAGAAATCGAACTGTCATGAGGTTAGCAAGGGAGTTAATACAATGGGAGAAGAAGACGCTTACCGACAAACTTCAACCCCCACCGGCGAAGACGCGCAAAATGCTCCGGAGCCTCCTCTAGTGGAAACGGCCGCCCAACGAAGGTGACAAACTTGCAAACATGAACATCTGTTGCGCATGAAAACTAGGAGAAATACCCAGTGTTGAAGAGCGGTCTTTGGCCTCGCCCTCCGCTACCATCTCGGGCGCCATAGGCGGCGAGGTCATGTTTTTTCGGCCGTCATTGACGAGGTTCAACGACGGAGACTGGATGGGTTGTGAGTGGTAAGAGCTGGGTAAGAGTTGGTCAAGAGGAAAATGAAATACGACGTTATTTTGACTTGTTGAGAAGCATTCCACTTACCAACATCGTCTAGTTCTGCAACGTCGCCCGTCGTACAGCGCATCAAGATGAATGCCGAAAGCTCCCAGCAGGCGCAAGAGCGCGATAGGAATCGATTGGCACGAAATCGTACTGGCGGACCGATTGCACGGCGCATCAACGCGTCAAAGATTTTAGCTTTGAAGGGGGATCCAGCCCCCTTCAATGATTTCTCGTCCTGGGCTCAGGACTGTGCCAATGGAAAAGTTTACTTCTATGGTGGTACACTACCTGGTCTTGCAAGTGATGGAAAGTACACCGCCGACTTATTTTCACTCGACCTCGTGTCAATGGAGTGGCAGGACCTCACGGTAGGCGCTCACTCAAGTAAATAAGAGAGATTGATTCAACTTCGTATTTCAGGATATGCTGCACTTCACCAACCCCTATGACCCATTCTCAAAGCTTTTGCAGGGTGAGAAGCTTCCAGCGCTTCAACATGCGGCATGCGCGTTCATCAGCTTGAACGACCGGAATTTTTTGATGGTTTTTGGTGGGTATGATCAAGCCAAGTCAAAGCGGTCCTCCTCCCTCATCGCCATTGATGTTGACCGGCATTCCTGGTGGTGGGTGCGACCCGAAGGTATCCCCGTGATCTCGAGGTTCTCGCCAACAATGGTCGCAATTAAAAACCGCCTCTACATATTCGGAGGTTTACAGGATGACGTGATCCTCAAGTCCTATTCAATCATCGAATATGCAGATGGTGCATGGCGGTGGGTGGAGCGCGACCGGCATGCCTGTTACCCAGATGGGTCAGAGTTGCCTTTGTGGCCGTTCGCACTTTCCGCGAGTGCAGTCTCCCTTTACAATGGCAAGCAGATCCTGCTAACACCTGGAAGAGCAAACATCGTGAGTCTCCCCACCCCCTAATCTTTATGCCTCAAGGAAACCGACACACTTTACTCTTTCAACGTGATAGGGGCAAACCATTCATTTCTCCAAAGAGAATGTTCTTTTTTTTCACAGCGAAAACAGGACATTTCACAATATTGCCCTTACTGTCGGCGACTTCCCGCAGAACATTTGGTGGTATCAAATACATGTCGTCAATCACAGTAAGGTATCCGGAAGGCTCTTCGCGGCAACTTCGGGAAAGAAGCGAAAGCGTGACTCTGACGCACCTCAAATCTCATCGTCAACAACCCCTCGTGTCATTATCTGTGGATGGACACCCTACCCTAATACTGACGACCTTATCCCGGAGTTCTGGGAGTATCTTCCCTTCCCTGAAGATAAAATAATGTGTTTGAACGTCAGTCAGAAAATCTGGGACATGGACCAAGACCTACAAGGAATAGCCTCAATGAAAGGGCGCTTATTTCTTCTAGGTCGCGACAAGCCTGAAGTGAATCTTTGGGACATATACGTCGAGGCTACTGATCTGGTGCGTAGTGATCTCATTCCTTGGAACGAACAAGTTTTCATTCAACACATAGATCAAATAGGCTTTTTGGAGTCCTGTTTGTTGTGATGGTAATGCTCGGCGACCTCTACCTCGCCCCCCCCGATGCGTTTCATCTGTATAGTAGTGTAAGCTTAGGAATGTAAACTCGTGTATCGAGGTGTTAAAGAGGCGGTGTACTTGCGGTGTACAAATAAATGTCCGAGTACAACCCTGTACAACCTTCCTCTTGACTAACTACTACTCACTAGTACTCACTTCCCGTCATAACACCATGCCCAACTCATCCAGTCTCGATGCGCCGTTTGTCCTCGTTGACAATGAGCGACAGGACACGACCTCGCCGCCTGTGGCGCCCGAGAAGGTCGCAGAGGTCGAAGCCAAAGGTCGCTCTCCAACACTGGTTCGTATTTCACCTAGTTTTCGTGCACAGCAGGTGTTCATGTTCATGTTTTCAGCCTACCCACCCTTCGAACAATCCTTCATATATACCTGGATCTATGCCCTCATACGCACACGACTGGTCGCAGAACGGAACTGGGGGACTGAGAACACATGGGCGACATTTCATAGACGCTTACGGGCGCGTATGCAACTTGCGAGGAGTAAACCTGTCGGGGTCTTCGAAGAGGTGGGTTGTAACTCAGTCTTACTGGAAGCCCATTACATTCTTTTTTGTTCAAGTCCAGCCGACCATGATCACGAAAACTTCCCGGGCGACCACAAGTTTGTCACTTTCGTTGGGCGCCCGTTTCCACTAGAAGAGGCTCCAGAGCATTTTGCGCGTCTTCGCCGGTGGGGGTTGACGTTCAGTAAGCGTCTTCTTATCGCTTTGTTTCAACTCCCTCGCTAATCTCACGGCAGTCCGCTTCTTGGTGACATGGGAAGCAGTCGAACACGAAGGACCGTACGTCGTCATACCCTCATCATCTACTGCTGTCTAACTCCTCCTTTCAGTGGAATTTACGACAGGGAATACCTAGACTATCTCCGAAGTCTTCTATCCTTACTGCCAAACTACGGAATATCGGCTTTCGTGTCGCTTCATCAAGATGTCTGGTCTCGTTATTCTGGAGGGTCAGGCGCTCCAGCCTGGACCTTGGAAGCCGTCGGATTCGATTTGCGTGCCATTGAAGAGGTGGGCGCCGCTTGGCTGCATGGGATGAGGGGCAGAGGGCACGTCGAAGCGGAGCGTGGCATATGGCCGTGCGGGTACCAGAAGTTGAGCGCGGCCACAATGGCGTGAGTCAATTGTTTCGCGTTTTGAAGCTTCGTCGCTGATCAACCGTGACGGTGCAGTACGTGTTTCTGGGCAGGAGCCACGTACGCCCCAAAGTTGCTAGTGAAAGATCGGCACGGCAAAGAAGTCAACATTCAGCAATATCTACAGAACGCTTTCTTGGATATGTGGGAACTGGTTGCTCAGTCAGTCGGGGATCTAGAAGGTGTCCTTGGATTTGAGGTGAGAATTACGGATGTCCTTCCACGGGTAATGTCACTAAAGAGATGCAACAGATGATGAACGAGCCGCATAGAGGCTACATTGAAATACCATCACTACATGCCTTCGACTACAACACAGACCTTCATCTGTCGCACGTTCGTAAGTCGATTTCACTTGCAACCCATGCCTATCTGAATCCCCGTCGTAGCTTCCGCCTTCGAATCGTTCCAGTTGGGTGCTGGCCACCCTACTCTCGTTTCAACGTGGACCCGCTCGTTCCCCATGCCTACGAAAAAGACGTCGACCACTCTGCTCAATACATCCAAGCGCAAAGCATGGCAGCCTGATGGCCCGACGAATGGTCGTTGCTTGTGGGAACTCCATCATGTCTGGGGCTGGGACAACGTGAAGGATCAACCCGTTGTTCTTCAGGAAAACTACTTCAGCAAAATACCGACTACTGGAAAGAAAGTCGGTGCTTTTTGCCTCTGTTGATATTTGCGACGGTCTGTCTTACTGTATGGCGCTACAGGTCGACTGGTACACAGACTTTTACTACCCTCTATTGAACCAGTGGGCTGAGCGCATCCGCACCATCACATCTCCAGACAAGCTCATTTTTGTTGAGCCAATTCCCAACGAGGTTTGCCCATCTCCCTCGTTCGCCGTTTCTGCGCTGACTAACATTAATATGATAGTTCTGTCCAACGTCTTTAGCAGAGCATCAACCTTCGAACATGGTATTTGCACCGCACTGGTAAGTCGCTCACGTCATTGACATCATCATCGGCTAACATAGGTTTACAGGTATGACCTCAACGCCCTTTTTACCAAAGCCTATGGAGACTTTACGGTCAATGTTCAAGGGCTCTCAAGGGTAAGGCGTTCTTCACCCTCAAGGATCAACCTGACGTCGTGGAATAGGGAATGTTCCCGCTGAAAACGTTTTACTGGGGTCACAAAGGTGCCAGAGAGAACTACACTCTGCAAATTCGAAACATCGTTGAGAAGGCGTATGATGCTCTTGGTGAAAGACCCGTTCTACTTGGGGAGTGTGGAGTGCCTATGGATATGAAGTACGTACGACTCTGTTTTCTTTGACAGTAAAAGCTCATTGGATACGATTAACAGTAAAGGCGAAGCTTTTGAGACGGGAGACTTCAAGTGGCAGGCTCGGATGATGGATGCTTTGATGACAGGTCTTGAGCAATCATTGGTTGGTTTTACGTGAGTGACTTTCAAAGTGGTTGATCGATTCTAAGCCTGATTTCGATTCTCAGATTATGGAACTACAACCCCGACAACGACGACCAGCGAGGTGACGACTGGAACGGAGAGAACTTTTCTTGGTTCAGCCGAGGTCGTGCATTGCCCCCCTCTTTGCTCTATCACGAGCAGGACGCGCCGTCTCTCGACAACGGCGGCAGGATCTTACCATCCATCGTCAGACCTTACGCAGCGAAAACGGCTGGTATACCCATCCACTTCCAGTATGAAATGAACACAGGGGCTTTCACATACACATGGGTCCATTCCACGCCAAACCCTGCTAGTCAAACGCGTCTGAAGGGACAGGAGAGCGTTTTCCAGCCTCCCAGGACGGGTCACGCCGCACTCACGTCCCTTGAGACGGAGATATTCCTGCCGTCGCAGTTGACACATGGGAGAAGAGTCATCGTCAAGGGGTTGGCTCCGGGCGATAAGTATCGATATGACGAAAGTCGGCAGACCTTGTTCATCGTGTGTCAGGACACAAGCTTCGACAAGTTCCATAGTATTATCGTTTCTTTGGATCCCCCGCTGGCTCCTGCGTTTGCAGTTAACGACTTTAGGAGTGATTTTGGTGGGATGATCATGTCGACTTTGGTGGCGATTCTTGCGATTCTTGCTTACTTTTTCCTTCTCTAAATTGATAGGCCATACCCTTCGAGGATTATTCTTTTGCCCTCCACCCTTTGTTCTCATTTCCGATTTGTAGACGGACTTTGTCACAAGCTTACTATCCAAATCATTGCGAAGTAATAGACAGTTTTGACACCATGATACACCGGTTTTTGAAGCAAATTCGGGATAGGATGCATTGCATGAGCTACTTGCAGGCAAGATAACGCCACATCGATATGACTCGGATACTAAGAGCTCCAAAGCGACAATGCCAGCGCGACTGAAGGGAGGAGTTCATTGCTTTCCAACCTCATTACTGGCATGATATTGCCCCAAGCGTCCAACACGTTTGGAACGTTCCACAGGGAGAAAAGCTTCCTCTATGTACAAGAATTGAGTCAAAGGGTATCCGAGGGGCGGAAGGGAAGCTTGGGTCCTTTTTCTTCCGTCGATGAAGGTGGAGGGTATTTGGGCGTCCTTTCGAGCGTCGTTCCATCCGTGTGAGTGATTGGAGTTGATGATGAAGAGGAACCCATTCCGTCGACGCTTCCGTTGGGAGGGACCCTAGGTGAAGACTGCAAACCGATCAATCTATCGGTCAGGGGGCAGAATGCTCTTAGTGGAAGGGTAGACAACAAAACGAACCCCTGGTACACTCCGAAAGGATTGTTAGATGTTTTCTCCGGTAACTCCTACGTGTTCAACCAGTGGCCACGAAGCTGCACGACAGTCCCAGCTACGGCAGTGTGGTAGAGCACCATCGACCCCCGTCAGAGAAGGTGAGCCAAGGGACCCTGCCGTTATAGAAAAGGCCGCCTGGCCGCCGGCGACCTGGGTAGATTAAATCCCAAAGTATTCAATGGACTGTAATTGAACACTCAATGCCAGCGATAGCAATGGGCAACTCACGGTCCACATTCACTAAATGACACCCGCAAGCCATTCGCCGTGCGTTCCTAATCCCACATCCCAGTTCGCGACCAGTCGTGTGCATTTGCGGGTATAAATCCTGGTATAGAGACGATCTGGGCTGAGAAATTGAATCCAAATTCCAGATGCACAAGAGATGGTCTTTGGCCTCAACCAAGCCTCGACCTCTGAAACCTTCTCCGAGTCCGATGCTAGAGGGAGTGGCATTTCGCCTTGTCGTCGTTGACTGGAGTAAAGAACCCCTTCAGACGGGCATCGAGGTGGGTGGATCGGTAAGGATGTTTATCTGCAACCGTGTGATGGGAACAACCAAGGAACAACGATGTCAGTGACAACTTCTGACAAGTGGGCGTCCATCTATTTCCCTTGCAGATCACAACAGAATACTAATTCTAAGCACTCAGGAATGGACCACGAAAGTTTAGAGGAGCCGCATGCTCGCAGCAGTGGCCGAACAGGGCGGAAGCGCACAAGGGGCCCGAGCTCAACCCAGAAGTCATTGAGCTCAACCTCGACAAACTCTGGGTTGACAAAACCCCTTGGCGGAGACCCACCGCCATTCAGCGATTGGACCAGTTTGGCCAGGGATCCCAGTGGACAATCTATGTACATGTATGGCGGTGTTCGCCCAAATAGCCAAACCTCCACCTCTGATTTCTATCGGTTGGATTTTGAGACGAAGAGCTGGACAAATCTCACAGTGCGTCCCCTCATTCCATTCACTTCTGCTGCAGCTTTAACCTCAAATAAATTTCTATTATTTAGAACACTTTGTTGTATATGGACGGTCAGCCTAATCCCAGCAAGGCAAAGAAGAAGGCTCTCCCCATCCTCGATCACCCATCTTGTGCTTTTCTCGCCGCCCACGACCGCAAATTCGTAACACTTTTTGGAGGTGATAAGAACGGAAGAGCTGTCTCTTCGTTAATTATCATCGACGTTGACCACTATCTCTGGTGGGAGGTCGACGGCGCAGTCACACCCCGGATAAATGCAGCTTCCGTCGGAATTGGCAACCGCCTTTATATTTTTGGTGGACATGGGGTGCCGCTCGCGGATACAACATTCCGATCATACAGTGTCGTCGAATACGATGCAAATGGTGACTGGATATGGGTTGTTCAAGATAGACCTTACCCTGCAAGCCTTCCAGCAATACCAGGCATTGGTGCAGCAGCAGTCTCATTATACGGGGGCAAAAAGATCCTTTTGACGCCGGGTCGGATAACTCAGAAGGCTGTAAGTGCTCCTCTCGAATTTA
This sequence comes from Laccaria bicolor S238N-H82, assembly GCF_000143565.1. Taxonomy (NCBI): domain Eukaryota; kingdom Fungi; phylum Basidiomycota; class Agaricomycetes; order Agaricales; family Hydnangiaceae; genus Laccaria; species Laccaria bicolor. Next base: position 461,508 of record NW_001889900.1, read on the forward strand.
CATTCATTCAGCTTACCTCTTAATTTCATCAGCCGATGCATTTCTCTGGGTACAACATGGTCCTCTTTCACACACAGAATGAGACGTTCCACGCCATCACCGAAACCGTCGGGAATTTCCCTCAAAATGTTCGGTGGTACCAGTTACACGTCATTGGCGGTTCGGGTTCATTCCCAGCCCAAGTCGGCGACAAGAGAAAACGGAATGCGGAGTCTGACCAGCTGGCCGTCCTAATCATTGCGTGGGTCCCTTACGGAAAAGATGAGCTGATACCTGAAGTTTGGAAATACCTCCCGTCTCCGGACGAGACGATCACATGCCTTGGCCTTCGCAAACAGATATGGGATATGGATCAGGACTTGCAAAGTTCTGCATGTTTGGGCGGTCGGGTACTCCTTATGGGACAAAGGGGGAACAGTTTGGTTTGGGATATTTATGTTGATATTACGGACATGGTGCGATGGTTTTTTTCCCTCGTCTCCTGACATGATCTGATTGTACTTCTAGATTAACGCAGATTAAATTGACCTGCATTAAAATCCAACCTCGGCTCGGTGCTATTGGCTTTGTGACCGAGCTTTCAACCAGAAGCTATATACCATTTCGACACAGCATTGTCCAATCTTATATACATGTACATGTAACTTGTATCCTTTGTGCATCATTTTCTGTTTAGGTCGAACATCTTCATAACCAGATCATTGAACGCGACAGGAATTTTTAAGAATGGCAATGAGGTCAGCACCAAGAGACCAATATTAGCTCTATACAGATGAAATGCGGCAAGGGGCAAGGTAGAGGTTGCAGAGCGTTACCACTATAGACAACGAAAGGACTCCAAAAAGTCTATTTGATCTATGCATAGCATAAAAAATTTGTTCACTCCAAGGAATAAGGGAATCCACACACCAGATTAGTAACCTCAACACATATGTCCCAGAGATCAACTTCAGGATTGTCACGACCAAGAAGGAATAAACGCCCTCCCATCGAGGCTATCCCCTGGAGGTCTCGGTCCAAGTCCCATATTTTTTCACTGACATTCAGACGTGTCATCTTGTCTTCAGGAAAGGGAAGATATTCCCAAAATTCTGGGACAACGTCGCCGGTGCCCGTGTATGGTGTCCAGCCACAGATGATGACACGAGGGGTCGTTGATGAGGATGAGACCTGAGGTGGGTCGGAATCGCGCTTTCGTTTCTTTCCTGAGATTGCCGCGAGAGGCTTTTGTGGTACCTCATTGGGTTCGACGATGTGAACTTGGTGCCACCAGACGTTTTGTGGGAAGTCGCCGATGGTGGATGAGATATTATGAAAGGTTTTGTTTTCAGAGTTGAACAGGAGGATATTTTCTTTGGAAAAGTTCTGAAAAGTAAAATGACTCATGAGGAAGTATTCCTTGTATGACAAGGAAAGGAGACTCACGACATCCTTTCTTCCGGGAGTCAGAAGGACCTGCTTGCCGTCATAGAGCGCAACTGCACTCGCAGTAAGGGCGAATGGCTCCGAAGGCAACTCAGAACCATCTGGGTAACAGGCATGGCGGTCCCGCTCAATCCACTGCCATGCACCATCTGCATATTCAATGATTGAGTAAGATTTAAGGACCACGTCATTCTGTAAACCTCCAAATATATAGAGGCGGTTCTTGATTGCGACCATCGTGGGTGAGAACCTTGAGATCACTGGGACACCTTGGGGTCGTACCCACCACCAGGAAAGGCGGTCGACATCAACCGCAATGAGCGAGGATGATGTTTCCGATGTCGCTTGGTCATATCCGCCGAAGAGCATGAGGAAGTGCCTCTTGTTCAACGTGACGAAAGTGCATGCGGCATGGAGTAGCGCGGGGAGCTTCCTCTCTTGCCGTAATTCAGAAAAGGGGTCATACGCATCGCTGAACTGCAACCTATCCTAGAAATTGGAGTGCAAAATTTAGAAAATATTCATGCCTTCGATAATTGACCATACCGTGAGCCGCTGCCATTCCATTGAGGCAAGGTTCAGCGAAAATAAATCGGCGGTGCAGTCACCGTCTCTGAGGCTGCAAGGCACACCACCATAAAAATAAACGAGCCCATTGTCGCAGTCCTGTGCCCAGGCTGAAAAGTCGTTCAGGGGAGCTGGATCCCCCTTCAGAACCAGTGTCTGAAACGCGTGGGCGTGCTCTGGGTTCCGCTGTCGTTGCGGGCGTTTCCTTTCGCGTTCTTGAGCTTGCCGAGAGGTTTCGGCCTCCATCTGAGATTAGTCGTGCGATGAACAAGTTGTGAGCGATATTTGAATTTTTGTTGAGCGTTGTTCTCAACAAACCAAAACAACTCCTCGTCGACAATCCAGCTTGATGTCTACATCAGACGACACAACATGGTCTTTCTCGCGGACATTCACCTCTCAATTCCAAGCCTCTCGTTACGGTCTGCACTTCTCCATCAACGCTCATATCCTTCATTGCTGAACGAACCAGTGACTTTCAGCCTTGGAATCTCGCATCGCAGCTGCAAGCTCAAAACTCAGTCCCTCCCCAGAACCCATCCAAGAACTTTCAATCTCACTCGCGAATTTGACGAAGACGCTCGCTGGTGCGACGGGCTCGTTGCCGAGTTATGATCAGAAGCAATACGAACTCGTACGTGCAGTTTCGAAGCCCTCGTAGAAGTGTCTGACGCCTTTATTGATATCTAGCAACTGAAGGAACTGGAGCGCTCCATTGAGGCGTTACGAGTATCTAACGTGCCGAAGAGTAAATTCGCGTTCAAGCGCAGACCTGCTGCTTCCACGAATGCCGAAAGTCCAACTTCCGAATCAAGTTCAACAGCAATCCCTCCTCCTTTGCAGACGAAAAACGCACCACCATCACTACCCGCAGCATCAACGCATCTATCGCTCTCTTCCCACTCACACCGCTACCTGACCCGCGAAGACCTACCAAGCCATCCAGCGCAATCCGACCTGTCCATCTCGGATCTAGATCATTGCATCGTCAACTTACTTCCATCGGCGTCTTCCAGTGGTAGTGGTACCGACACCCCGCTAATCATATCGGCACTTCACGCAAGGAACCTTTCCGATTGTGTGCTCCTTCTTCCGGATGTGGATGGGAGTGCGTTGATACATGATTTGGAAAGGTGTGTTGTGGTGCTTGGGTGTCATCAGGTACGCTTTGATTTATTGGAACCTTTGTGTTTTTCTTTCTTATGACTCCTGCCTTGCTCAGTTTAGGATGCACGCCTCCAGCAAGGTCGACGTGTACCTCTCTATCACGTCTAATCCCATCATCGAGCATTGCAAGGAGATCCGGTTTTCCTCCTATCCTGCGGCCCTTGCGCCGTCGTCAGTCTTGGAAAAGGTGTGCACTTTTGCGACGTTTCTCAATGACATTTGGGTGACCCGTCAATGTAGGACCCTGCCTCGTTCTCCGTTCAAGATTTTTCTCATATCCGGGCGACTCCTTCGCCCAATTATGTGATGAAAGATGGGACTGATACTGATGTTTGTGAATGGCCTCTCGCAACTGTCAGTGGAGAGGAACTTGAGCGGGCGATTGTTAGGATAGTACCCCATCCAAGTGATCAGCGCTAGTGACCTTTACTTGGATGCTGGAGACATGTACTTCGTCACCCTTGACTGATACCAAATTGATTTCTTCTGCGGACATCAGAAATGTTCGGATTCGTGACATTTGAAGAGGAAATCAACGATGAACAACAAAGCCGTTACATGTGTCGCAGTATACATGCTGCTCATGTCGTTCTCGCAGAAGGGCATCGACAAGCTGGGGAACTTCCAGGAACATATGAAGATGCGCCATCCGGATGGGAAGCAGTCGAACACGAAGGACCGTACGTACGTGGTCGTACCCTCATTCTCCACCGCTGTCTAACTTCTCGTGTTAGTGGCATTTCCGACGGAGTAGCTAGACAATCTCCGAAGCCTTCTGTCCTTACTGCAAAGCTACGGAGTATCGGCTTCGTGTCGCTGCATCAAGACGTCTGGTCTCGTTATTCTGGAGGGTCAGGTGGGACAGCCAGGACCTTGGAGGCCGTCAGATTTGATCCGCACGCCATTGAAGAGGTGGGCGCCGCTTGGCTGCTCGTGATTAGGGGGAGAGGGCACGTCGAAGCGGAGCGTGGCATATGGTCGTATGGGTACCAGGAATTGAGTGCGGCGACAATGGCGTGAGTCAACTGTTTCGCGTTCTAAAGCTTCATCACCGCTGATCAATCGTAACGATGCAGTACGTGTTCCTAGGCAGGAGCCACATACGCCCCAAAGTTGCTACTTAGTGAAAGATCGACACGGCAAAGAAGTTAACATTCAGCAATATCTTTTCTTGGATGTGGGAACTAGCTGCTCAGTCAGCTGGTAATTTAGAAGGCGTTCTTGGGTGTGCGGTGGGTATCACAGATGTCCTTCCACGGATAATTTCCCACTGAAGGGATACCACAGATGATGAACGAGCCACATAGAGGCTACACCCACGTACCGTTAATGCATGCCTTCGACTACAACACAAACCTTCATCTCTTGTACGTTCGCAAGTCGAATTCACTTGCAACCCATGCCTCCATAAATCCCTTTCGTAGCTTCCTGCTGGGTGCTGCACCCTACCCTCGTTTCAACTTGGACCTGGTCATTCCCCATGCCTACGAAAAAGACGTCGACCCCTCTCCTCAACACATCTAAACGCAAAGCATGGCGGCCTGATGGCCCGACAAATGGTCGTTGCCTGTGGGAGCTCCATCATGTCTGGGGCTGTGACAACGTTAAGGATCAACCCGTCGTTCTTCAGGAAACTACTTCAGCAAAAACCTGGTCACTGAAAAGAAGGTCAGTGCTTTTTGCCTGCGTTGATATTTGCGACGGTCTGTCTTACTGTATGGTGCTCTAGGTCGACTGGTACATGGACTTTTACTACCCTCTTTTGAACCAGTGGGCTGTGCCGTCACGTCTCCGGATAAGCTCGCCTTTGTTGAGTCAATTACTAATGAGGTTTGTTCGTCACCCCCGTTGACCGTTGAGGCGCCTGACGAACATCAATGGGATAGTTCTGTCCAACATCTTTGGCAGAGCATCAACCTTCGAACATAATTTGTGGACCTCACTGGTAAGTCGCACACGTCATTGACATCATCGTCGGCTAACATAGGTTGACAGGTATGACCTCAACGCCCTTTTCGCCAGAGCCTATGACGACTTTACGGTCAATGTTGAAGGGCTTTCAAGGGTAAGGCGCTCCTCACCCACAAGGTTTAACTTGACGTTGTGGAATAGGGAATGTTCCGCTGAAAACGTTAAATTCGAAACATCATTGAAAAGCGTGCGATGCTCTTGCTGAAAGTATTTTTTATGGCACGCAAATCTGCACGCACTTGTTTCTTGTATGCGCGCATCTCAAAAATGCACGCAACTGCAGGCACGTAGATGCGAGATTTTCTTCAATTATTGTTTCTAAGATAGGCGAGTTCAATGATGCCAGTGGAGACTTCTAGAATCCGACTCTTGACCACATGCTTTGTTGTTCAGGCACTAATTCGCTTTCGTGATTGTCGATATGCCGCTGAATGTCACGGGAGACAGGGCACATAAAGGCTAGACTAAGAGCAGTGTCAATTCAACTAGGCTGATCGCCACTCTCGTGAACGATAATCATAGTATCCCGATGCGGTTAACACCTGACAGGTATACGTTGAGAACTGGAAGCTGAAATTCAAGCGCATGTAACAGGGGGATATATTCGTTTGCACCAAGTGAGGGTTGCTTTAACTGCATAGACATCGGGAGTACTTACGCGGTTGTTACTCTAGGAGAACTTAAGTCATTGCAAACTTTTGAAACTGTTGGGAAATACATGGTGGCTGGTACATGAACTATAAAGCTTATATCTCTACGCAGCCGACCGCCTGACTTCCCAGTCACTTGACACCGCTGAAGATGGTGTGTGCCCTCTGTCAATGTTGCGGCCTAATAATACGCATAGTTCTGAAGTCCGGCATGACCATCTAACTTTCAAATTGAGCGCTCAACCATTCATATCGCTGCGCATCTTCCACAAAAAAACAGGTAACAAGCGCTCTACCATTCAATCTACCAGGAGATCCCAGCCACTCAGCTGACTACCTTATTTAAGGCTCGGTTTGCATTCCAACATAAAAGGGGACAAACACTCATCCCATTCTTCATTCGCTTGGTCCCCCCATCCAAGGTCAGCCATTTTAACTACCAAGCTTTACGCGCAGTGGACCAACTTACTAATCTCACAAACTTGGCTTAGATTAGACCATAACAAAGCTCACAAATTCACCCTCAGACTACTCGCACCACAGAACGTAAGTACTTTTCCTCCCAGTCCCGCCTCTTCCCACTTTAGTACCCACACTAACACCGCTGACTGCCCCTCCTCTCAGCACACAGTTATGGCCAACCCTAGTGGCGGCACCCCAGGAATGGGCAGCAATCCCAGCGGTGGTACTCCCGGAATGGGCAACAATCCTAGCGGCGGTACCCCTGGAATGGGTAATAACCCCAGCGGCGGAACACCGGGTATGGGTAACAATCCTAGCGGAGGATATTGGTGATTAGTAGGATGTCGAAGAATTGGAATGCCATATCCCCAACCGCTTGTAATATCATTGGAAGTCTGTATTTTTCCACCAATTCTGTTGTCAACTTCTCTAGTTAACTTCCTGCTACGACATTCTCGGCTGTAGGCAAATTTTATGATGAGAACTATTGATTTTAACTGTTGATAATTTGTGATTCCTCACCCATAACCAAAATCAAAGTGAAATAAGATGGCGAGTCTTCCAGTAAGGGAGTTTATATAGCTGACCTGCAGCCGTAGACCCCATTATTACAACGTTCGACTACTCATCAAGAATGAATGGACCCACCTCTGAACAGTCGCTATCGCCGGAAGGGGAACGGTAACCGCAACATTTCCCAATAGTTTTATCGCTTGAGCGCCACGGGAAGCAGATTGCTTGTTTCGAACGGTGCCAGGCCTTCCGAGGTCCTCGTAGAAGTGTCCGACGTTTTTTTATATCTAGCCACTGAAGAAACCGGAGCGTTCTATTAAGGCGTTGCGAGTATCAAACGTGCCCAAGAGTAAATTCGCGGTCAAGCGCAGACCTACTACTGCTGTTGCTGCCACGAATTTTACATCTGTGTGACAGCAGAAGGGTGAGTGATAGTGCGTTCGTTGCATGGTGGGTGATTGGTGCCGTTCCTAGAGATGAACAAATATGTCAGTCAGAACGATTGGGAGACGGGAAAAGAGAACCAGCCTGAGGGAAAATCCCAACGAACGAAAAAGAAAAAGGGAACCAGTTTGTATTTCAACAGAATAACGTATTTGAAACTGTAAGTACTGGGGACTGGAAGTTGTGAGTAAGTATTTACATCAAAGAGGAGGAAAGGTATTTTTCACTTTGAAAAGGCAAGTGAATTGTAATAAAAGTACAAAAATTTCATTCTTGCGATTGAGAGGTGTCCTTGGTCATGTGCATGCCGTACAACGTCGCTTCATCTGCTTCACTTGGGGTAGTAAGTTCGGGATCTTTCTTGCACCATTTCCGATGTTTTTTCCAATCCTAGAAAGTAAAAAAAGAATCCGTGAGATGCCGGACAAGTAAGAGAGGAGAAAAAGAACTTGCTGCCTTTTGACATTCTTTACTGCAATATTGTGGTTTCCGGATACTCGCGCAGGAGCCTCCACATTTACGGAGCGACTCCTCAGGCTTCTTCATAAAGCAGCGTGCACAAATTTGTGGCTTGCGCGGCTGATAGCCCGTCTCCTCCTGGAGAATTTGGCGGTGTGCGAGCACAAGGTCGAGCTCCTCCCGCAGCTCCTGGTCGTACGTGGGCTGGAACTCGGCGCCGATGTTCAAGCTGGTCTCCGCCACGAAGTTGCATGCAAACGAGAAGTGACCAAGTCTACAGCTCTGCGCCGCAAAGTGAAGTGCCGCGACCCAGTTGCGGAAGGCCCCACTCGTACCCCGCCGGCTTTCAGCGTGTGGGTCATCACAGTGTACAAAGAGGTAGCACACGAGGCTGGCTGCGACACCCTTCTTCTCGGGAAGGAAAGGTCCTTCGTAGACGCGTCGGATCAGTTTGGCGCCCCGCTGCACGTCGACATTTGTGTCTACACCTGCCCATAACCTGTCGTGTGTCATCAGCGGGTAAGAAAAGGTACATTGAACATCTCACACCGGATGGCCAGTTCCAGCATGTCATCGACGTTCCCCTCCAGAGCCCCAATTGCCACCGACGCCGTCGTTTTCAGCCTCACCCTGCGATTGCGACACCCCTCGGAGACGTCCCCCCAATTGGACGGGGCGTAGTCGAATTCCATCGGTTCATCTCGAGAGTTGATCACGTAGGACTTGGTCGCTGGGGGGAAACACGTGGTGTAGAAGATAGCATACAGCCTCAAAGGATCGTCCCGGCGACCACGCTTGAAGGCTAGTTTTTCAGAGGTTATGTAGTCCAGGAATGTGGAGTCTGGAACCATTGTAGGATAGGCAATGGTGGACTTTGATGGATAGAAGCAAACAAGAAAAGCTTGAAGTGACCGGCTGACAAGTATTGCGATCGTTTATATCATTATATGAGAGAGGAAATCAATGATCAACATTTGCGCAAAGCTACATATTGTACAGTATACAAACGAGATAATGCAGAGAGTGAGATATCAATACATTTAGATCTGGGGTCGGAGGAGAAAGTCGGTCGGTCACTCCATGTCGAGCCTGGCCTTACAAGAAATGGACCTCAACACGATGTCTCGGCAAACGTCCAACTCATTCCACAGGGTGTGGTTGAAGTACCCAATATGACGCAGATTATCTCGAAGGGTGTCCAAACGGGCCGCTGTCTGGAACAACGGGTCCTCTGCTTCCGTCAAGGAAAAGGTCGAGGAAACTTGCGCGATCTCCTCTGAAATAGTCTTCGCACTCCTATCTGGCTCAGTTGGAGGCGTCGAGATGGCAGAGGACGACGAGGCCATCGTGTCGACGCTTGTAGTTGAACTGGACCCAGAAACAAGTAGCCCCAGAAACTTGATCACTCCGCGGCTTTCGGTTGGCACTCCTGCCGAAGGAGATGGGACCACAGGACCAAGCTGAGAGTGCGCTTGAGGGACAGGCAGAGGAACCAAAGGCAGAGGGTGAATCAAGTCCCTGATCCACTCAGGAATTACCTTCCTGAACAACTCAGCTTGGTTCTTGGTGTGCAAATATATCACGAGCTCCGGGAACGTGTCCAGGTGCGGAACGTACATCAGGACCCGCGGAAGCTCCTCGTGCAGACGACGAGGAAGGAGGGGAGTATCCGGCACCTTTGGAGGGGCCAAGTTGGGTACGTTGAGGATGAAGAGGAGGTCGTTGATCGGGAGCTCGATGACTTCGGGATAGGTGACGGCCTTTTTCTTGCGGCTTGGTAAGGTGCCTTGGGGGTCTACTGGAGGGGCTATAGGGCAGCTTGGCATCGTAGCGTAGACTACGAGGACGTGGGTAAGGCCTAGTGGTCTTGGGGAGATGAGCTTCTCAGAAGTACTTAGCCGTGGCTCGATCGGTAAGGTGGTGGATCCGTTTGTGCCAGCTGAGTTGAGACGGCTTTCGATGCTTGTCAAGGTAGCCCCAGAGAAGGTGTAGATAGACGACGTCGACAGTACCCGTCGGATCCGAGGACTTGCGACGACGTTGTTTGAGTTTTCGTCTGATACCGTCGGGACCGCTGACAGTGATTTGCCAAAGACGGAAAGACGTGTCGTCGCTTCTCGTAGCTTGACTGTCTGGCGTTTTTGAGCATTATACAGCCAATGCCTGGAAATCTCACAACGTAACTCAGATGGTCAGTAGCAATAGAATAGTGGAACATACCCAGTGGTAATCGGAATGTGCATCTTGAGAGCCTGTCGCACTTCTTCGATGGTCTGATCGCTGATCAGTAAAGATTCGCGGTCCGGCGCGACGTCGAGGAGGGAGCTGCGGTTGATTTCGCGCTCCACGGGGTAGATTTGCGTGCCCTCTAGGCTGGGCAACAAAGAAAGCACAGGCAGTGTCGAGTTGGAGACGGGCATTTTGCTGGTGAGAGCGAGGGATGAAAGGGGAGGAAAGTGTTTTTTGAGAAGGAGGGCGGGCGACCCATTTTGAATGATTTGAGTGTGGCCACAGGCCACCGCGTAAGTTGATGGTTGTGGACAGGTGGCTTGAAGTTGATGTGCACGAGGACGGCGATTTCCTAAAAAGGAGAGCGTCGGGTCCTAACAAAAGGCGCCCGACTTTACAAGCTTCACATGCACAACTGATTGTCATGGAAGGGGAAAATTAGTCTAACAGTCAACTTGACAGCAAGTTGAACAGCAAAACATGGCTTCTGAAGGGAATGCGAGCTTCAATGTTAGTTCGTACGTTCAAATTCGCGTCCATATTTCTACCCTATGATTTCCCCTCCAGCTCCACCAATACACGCGCCTTTTAGCCATCCTCCTCAATCGCTACTCCTCAAACAACCTTCACCCATCCAATTGCGCCACCAAGTCTCTTTGCACACAAAATCTCTACTCCCAGCGGATACCTCCTCGGACCAAAGAATCCACTAGCACTCCCCAGGATGCTCAATCCTCGCCAACACAACACAAAGGCGTAAACAGGGGTGGTTTAACTTCAGTTGACCCCACCTAGGCCGTTCAACCAACCCGCCCTTCCTAACGGGCATCTTACTCCTCATTGAGCCTGCTCAGCCCACGAGCTCTTTCTCCACACAACCCTCAAAGACGCGTCTACGCCCAGTGCCGGCTCAGCGTGGACGAATCCTACAAGATCCACTCCATCCGTCTTTCCGTCTTTCGAAGGCTCAACGTCTCTCTCAAGAGCGTTGTTGAGCCGTTGCTGGAACCAAAGGTTGATTCTTCAGTTCCACGGGCAGTTAGTGCTCAGTGGAGAGTGGAGAAATTTGACAAGGACGCTGCCGAACGGATTTGAGTTGCGTATCGTGGCGTCAGGACCCGGGGAGGTATGAGTTTGGTAATTGCAGGATGGTGTCGGTCGTGCAGTAGGGCTAGACATCTGGTGTCCAAGAAGTCAAAGTTCTACGGACGTGCGTCGGTAGGACATGAATGGGTCCGCTGAGCTCGTAAAGAGCGAGAGTGTTACGGAAACGCGGAGCGGAGAGTGCCATTAGAGTGCACTGCAATTATTTATCGTTGAGTCAGTCAAGTGAATAGTAGATACGAGCATCAGAGCTGGGCGTACCGTCAGTCCAGAGAGAATCCTTGTGACATCGCGAGAGCGGTAGAGCAAAATCAACACCACCGAGACTCCAAGCAAATGTCTTCCACCATCCACCAATATCCCTCCACCAACTCCGGCCCTCTCCAAGAAGCGCCATTTCGCCCTTTCTGCGTACGCCCCCCAAAGCGGTGTTGAAGGCAACTGCGGCGAGTTTTACCCCTTTGGTCACCTCGATGCGGGCCGAGGCGTAGAATCTTTGGGGAAGTGAGACAAATTCACTGTGGCCCTGGGTTTCGGGGAGAGGCAATGTGAGGAAAAACTGGGCGGCCGAATGATGCATCGTGGGCTCAGCGCCCAACCCTTGCAGCTTAGCAACATTCTTCCTCTCCATTGAAAAAGATTCGCTCGAACCTTGTCCACGATATCCGCTCATGGACGTTGAACAAGACGAGAACCTCGTCTTATTCAAGATCCCGGATCCGTCGCTGTCGCAACACAGTGAAACGAGGAGGCCATGCAAACATGGTGACTAAAAGGCCTTCCCAATGATCGACATAATCCAGGAAGGTAGCGAAAGGGTCGGCAAGATAGTCGGGTTCTGCAGTCGAGAATAGGCAGTACAGGAGAAGATGATATTGTGGGGTAGGAGGCGTGTTGCCGCTGCTGAGGGTTGGGACATCAAGACATTGCCGAGGAGGATTGGTTTTTCGTTGACGGTCGGTTCAGAAAGAAGGAAGTGGGTGTGCGAGAGATTACATTGAGATTCCAATAGAGCCAGCTGCGTAAACAGTTGTTAGCTACCGCCGGTTAAGAATACAAAGGAATATGAACTCACTTGATTCCTCACATTGGCCCCGACGAAGCAAATGCATCAGCACTGAGCACGACCCGCTAAGCTACCGCGCAGCACCTCCGTCCTTGTAAAAGAGTTGGAGGCATGAAAACGGATGTTCAAACGAAGGCGAACTCTGTGCCTTTGGGTGCTGAGGCCTCGATGATCCGGTCACTCACCGCGAGCGATGGGCACACTGGAAGGGCTGTTTAGACACAAAAAAAGAGGTGTGGATCGCGACCGTGTTCTGGCTTCGGGGGCTGAGACTTGACACCAACTACTACCAAAAAGATTGTCAGCCGAGGCTTCCGCGTCCAGCTAGTACACTTCGCACCTGGAATTCTTGAGACATCTTCGCTGCTGTACGAACTCGTACGCAGGTGTGGAGCACCGCCCATCACAATAGGCGCCTTCGGCGTCAACAGATTCTACTACCTCGTCGTGAACCCTTGGGTCCCATACAGAACAAGGATGCCAGAGAGTCAAGTCCATCCACAAAAGAAGGTAAGCCGCCGGGGAATGAGAAAGACAAATGCAAGAGAAAAGCTCTGGAAGGGAGCATCGTCGATGTGACTCAGCAACGCTGACTTGTTTGACATGGCATTCGTTGACAAACAATGTGTCAGCTACCTCCTTTAGCCTTGCTCCCTGTTGAGCTCAACGTCGACCACAGCGCCCGAACAGCGCACCCATGCTTTAAGGTCCCTACAGTGCGGTACCAGGCTTTTTGGCGAAGCTTTGGAAGCCCTAAAAGACCACGCGATCACTGAGTACTGTTGCTCAATTCAATTACCTTCCGATGCCTCCCACAGTGGGGACTTCAAGACAGACGACGACCGCCTACGACTCAACAACCAAGTTAGTAGAAGACGATGAAGCGCGACCGTCAGTCTTCTGGGGAAGGGGAGCTTCGCGACGGTGTATAAGGGATACCACGAGGTGAGAAGTGCAATCAACATGCCAGTGCTTGTGCTCACCATATCCAGGAAACGCGACATCAAGTCGCCATCAAGACCGTCAAACGTGGACACCTCAGCGCCAAGCTTTTTGACAACCTCCAAAGTGAAATCCAAATCTTAAAGTCACTATCACACAGGCACATTACTATCCGCATCCTCGGGCGGGCGGTTTAGATGAAATCGTTGTTCAGAGCTTTCTACGACAACTTGCCCGTGCTCTCAAATTCTTGCGGCACCGAAACTTAATTCACAGGGATATCAAGCCACAGGTAAAAACCTCCACCTCCTGCCATAATCCTAACTTACACATCTTAGAACCTGCTCCTCAATCTTGCCCCTCCTGAAGAACTCGCTCGTGGGCACCCTTTAGGTGTACCCATCCTTAAAGTGGCAGATTTTGGTTTTGCACGGTCGTTACCCAATGTGATGATGGCTGAAACACTATGTGGATCTCCGTGAATAGGGTGGAATTAGCCATGATTCAATCTCGTTCAATGTTTTACAACAGGTTGTACATGGCTCTGAGATACTGATATACGAGAAGTATGACGCCAAGGCTGACCTTTGGTCAGTAGGCGCTGTATTGTACGAAATGGCGGTCGGAAAAGCACCCTTCCGAGCTATGAATCACATCGAGTTGCTGAAGAAAATCGAAAACTCTAAGGGCATCAAATTCCCTGACGAGGATCCTACAACTGCGAAGACACTTGGGGGTGGAAGTGAGGATTCCCCAGTTCCAAGCGATGTCAAGAAGCTCATCAGGACACTTCTGAAACGGAACCCGCCCGAACGCGCAAGCTTCGAAGAGTTTTTTGGGAGCACGGCGCTCGCAAAGTCAAAGTTCCCGAGACCGCGGGAGTCGGAGCCGGAGCCTGCTGAGAGCTCGTCGTCGACTGCACCTGAACAAGACAAGCCTTGGACTGCGCGACCCTCGACACCCGAACACCACCGGGTGATACCGCCGGAGGTTCTCGACCCAAAGGCTATGATCCCCCCAAGCAAATTCAATTTTAGGAGGGTATCTGGTGGGGCAGAAGAATGAGATGGTAGTCCCCATTCTGCAAATGGAGCGCTTCCCAGGGACAGGTGGGTGCCTTGTTTTCGTTGAAAACACCTATCAATATCTTTTCAGTCAATCATCATCTCGAGATAAGGTCGTTGCACCTGTCACTAGACCACGGGGACCATCATTCACGGGTGCGAATGAGCGACACCAGTCGCTCAAGCCGCTCTCCACAGAAGGCTCCTTTATACCTGGAGAAAAAGAAGAAGATGGCCAGCTGCGTCGCGAATACGTGCTGGTTGACGATACTCGAGCTGTCGAGTGCGTCTACCCCCTTCTAGATCGTTTCCCACCTGACTCATTACTCTAGAAATCACATCCCAGCCCCGACGACCATTACACGACCGGAAAATCCCTCCAACACCCTCAACGGACGATTACCCCCCAGAATACCCCATACCGACGAACAACAATGGCGCTAACAATGTCAACATCACATTCTCACCACCACCCAACATCTCTGCCCCACCTCTCTCCTCCTCCCCTTCCAGCATGGCTTCAAGGGCGGCATCGAACGCCCTAAATAGAACTTTGAGTCTTGCGTCCAAGAAGTTGTTTGGGCATTCCTCATCAGGGCACTCACGCGCATCTCCGTCAAGAGATCAAAGCAGTGTGCCGTCGTCGCCTCGACGGCCGCAGATCATCACGCTGGACGGAGAAGGGGAGCGGGACCCTCTTGAGGATGATTTGCTATCTTCCCTTGAAGAGTTAGCGCAGAAGACGGACGTGCTTACGCACTGGGCGGATGAGATGTATGAGTACGTCGAGGCGGTGCCTCAGAGTTAGTTGTCCTCTTTCCCTAGATTGGCTGTGTGCTAATCTGATTATTAGAGCCTCTACCCGATCCTACCAAGTTCATCAAACGCGAGGGCGAGGCAGAGAAACACGGGAAACGGCGGAAACACGCTGACATAGAAGCGGAATACAATGCCGTTACATGCGTCGCAGTGTACATGCTGCTTATGTCGTTCTCGCAGAAGGGCATCAACAAGCTGAGGAACTTCCAGGAACATATGAAGATGCGCCATCCGGATGGGAATTTTGTCGTCAGTGATGGGTTTGATGACGGTAAGACTATTCCTGGCCTCTCTAGTGACGACCTTGGGATAACGTTGTGTTGGTTTAAAGACCACTTTATGAAGTGCAATGACCGCGCAGCCTTGGTGAAGACATGGTTGCCGGTTCAGTACGATGGCCCGAAGAGTTGGCTTGACCAGCTTGTGTATGATCGTGCTCTGGTTCTGGTAGGTCCGAGATTGTTGTACCCGTCAACCAACTCACGCCCCTGCCTTCAGAGCCGAACAGCTGCTCGGAAGGAGCTCCTCGATCAAGCGACGAGCCCAGACGAATGCGAGAAGCTATATGAAGAATCCTTGTGGTGCCTTTACGCACTACAAGACGACCTATTGCAGACGGGTAATCCATACATGGATGAGGGTCGGGAAACAATCAGTACCTGTACGCTGCCCTGCTTCAAGTCCTTCTAAAGCATCCTCTGATAGCCCCACGTTGCAGGGATCAAACGCACGAAACTGCGGTTATTGCGGTGTCGTGCCCGAATGGGCATGAATGACCACGATCGTCTGAACGACGCGAGAGCCGACCAGAACTTGGCCGACGTGGCGCGGATCCCTGCTCCATGGGAAGCGAAGCCTATATCAGACACGTCGCGGAATTCTCCAACTCCTACATCGTCATGAAGTACCTGCTTTCTCTTTCGCATTTCTGTGTGAGTAGATGACACGCGTGAGACTATATCTATTGGCATTCAATATTCATCCTCCTGTATTATATATATGGAGACGATTCTCATCCACATCATCCGTCGTTTTTATTTGGATGGACTCTGCTATTACTTTTGCTTTATCTTCATCTGGTGTCTCGTTGCATATGCATCTTATATCATTGTGTCCTTGCTGTATTAACCTTGTATCCTATCTGATGCGTTGTATCCGAGTCGTGGAGCGCGAGTCCAGACGTCCACTACTGACGCAAGGAACAAGTGCATGACAACTGCTGATTTGCCGTGACAGGTGGGGGTTTAAAAAGGGTCTGGGAGTTGGCTGGCCATGCGGGCGACAAAAACAAATGTTCTTTTTGATAGGTTCTGCATTAGCTTCATCCACTCAGTCAAATTGTCTTTGCCTTAGGTATTAGAAATCGAAAGTTTTGTTGAGATCCTCATGCAGGAGCTTCTTCATTCCTGGAGGCAGTCGTGGCTCAGAGCCATCTGCGATATACCCTGTCATGTTAAATGAGTACAGGTTTCCTTCAGAGAAATAGAAACTTACTAAATGGCATCTCAACTGATTCTTTCGCGTTGAACTTGATCGTAGGATAGTCCTGGGATAGTTGTTATCACCGAAGGTGGGGGAGAAGGAGCCGGTATCAACTCACAATGTACGGAATATCATTCAGTTGAATCTTATCTTGAACAACAAGTTTCGTCACTCCAAGAGCTGTGTCAGTGGTCATTTGCACAGACCCTAGATGTCGAGTGGGAAACCCCAGGATGCGGAGTTCTCCAGTTCTGTCACGCGGAGGGTCGTCGCCTTCAGGCAAAGAGATTAACCGTCCGGGATTGTGTGTTTTCAACGGAAAGCCATACCAAGAATCCCCTGTTTCCAACGAGTCAACAAAAGCCGAGTGGTGCTGATAGACCTTGGACGTACCCCGAAAAGAAACCATTCAAATCGACCATCCCCGTCTTCCGGCGACAGCTCCTTCTCAGCTTTTGGGTCCAACAAACACACGTTGTTCAAAGGGATGCCAGAATCCGCTAGCAATTCAATAACGCCATGTTGGTGGAAGGATACCCTTGCCAAATTATCTTCTTGCGCGTCGAATGTAGATCGTAGAAAGTCGCGCGATGATTTTGATAGATGAGTGAATTGGACATGGGATTCTGGTCCTGCGAGCGTGCGCATATGCTACTTGTTAGTGTGGATGTCAGCTGTTTGTCCACCGTGTGTTACATGGCATCGCGACTTACGGCGTACTCAAGTTCGACCCAAGGTGGAATTGTTTTGGTCGTTTCCTCGTCTTCTTCCATGTGTTCTGCGTATTTTCAATATTAGGAGGTCGTATAGCGGAGAGAAGACAGCTACCAATGACATAGGTGAATTTTCGCATGGCGATTGTGAAGTAAGAGGCAAGACAGATATTTAAATCTAATCTAATCTTCTGGAGTTCGGCAATATCCGACACAAGCAGCCCTGAGTCCAACATCCTTCTGTTCTACTGCTGCCTGTCTATCATAGGGCACATATCTTCTCCACTATGGCGACACCTCAAATGGTTTAAAGGCGCTCTCTCCAAATACAGGTCTCTTTGTTGAAGTGACCGGAGTCACTGCTCAAACGATCACCCCCTCCGAGAGTCGCTGACAGGAATTCGCCGACTTAAATCTGTTCGTAGCAGCCCATGATCCAAGGTTTCCACTCATTTCAAAATAACTGCTTTATATAGTTTTGCAGATTATCTTCCCCTGCCATCACCCTTTACTGCCTTAGCCGATCTACCAGTTCAAATTCGGCAACACCATGGAATCTACACCGTACACACTGATTGGCACCCCATTCTCCACCTTCACCCGTACAGTAGCGATGGGGTTGAGGTACAAGGGTTTGAAATACAACCAGGTATCTACACCACCATCGAGTCCGGTAGCCTTTGAACATCATCCCTTTGGTTTCCTACCTACCCTTATCATTCATGAGGACCAGGGCAAGCGCGTCGATGTCAAGCTGCGTGAAAGCCAGGCTATCGTCAGATTCATCGACAGGATCGCACCGAGTCCAAGCTTACACATTGCCCCTGGAGAGGGTGGGGCAGTTATCGAGGAGAAGATGTGGGAGTTGGTTAGTTTAGCAGCATGTTTCGGTGAGCTTGATGTTTAGAGGAATTTCATTGAATGAACTGAGAAAATCCAGGATATCCTATCGTCGAAGTCGGAGTGGTGAAGCCGCGCGTCAAAGCCATGGATGAAGGAAAGTTATCTGAAGAAAAAATCAGGCAGCAGCTTGAAAGCGGCGTCGTCAAGTTAAAGGAATTCCTTACACTTGTTGAATCTCTCATGGCCCCAGACGGCTTTGCCTTTGGGGAACACCCAAGCTGGGCAGATTTTTTTCTTTTCCCACTTATTGCCGATCTTCGGGCCCTTCACGAATGGAACGTTGTCGGGAGACGGTTGAACGAGTGGATGGGGAAGATGGATGAGCTTCCGGCCGTAAAAGAAACGACCCCCGGAACTTTGGCTGTCGGGGCAAGACCATGAAGTATTGGTTGTCATCCTATTTGTAAAGTAAGCCTTATGCAATTGTCCGTTCAAAAATCGACTTGCTTGACTTGAATCTCCTGGCACCATCTGAGCTCTTTTGAAAGCCACAAGTAGATTGCTTATCGATGAGCAATCCTCACAGTACGTCTTATGCATTCGAAGAGCGACTTAGCCACTACTTTAACTTACTTGGCTTCTACGACAACGCATTTTGACCCGGTATACAACTGCGGGGATAGGACGGTTTCACTTGGGCTCAAGAGCGCTTGCTTTTCTCAGGAGCTTGGCTAAGTCTCGTATGAGAAGAAGTATACTAGTCTTCGGCTGTCGTTGGCCTTGTGTATTGGTGACCTTTTGGCAAGCGAACTGTACTTGGGTGTACCTACTCAAGCTCACTCAAGTGCTCGGGCGGCGTTTCCACAGGTATATAACTTTGCTACTTTCTTGCGACATCGGTCCTGCATTCCATACCATGTGCCCACTTCTTCAGGATAATCAAGCGATCGCGTCGACCACTTGGATGGTCATTCTATCCCTCATTCCCTCAGACTTAGTCCGGGTGGGCGCTATATTACTCGGCAGCGTCGTCTTGCTCTTCAATATGGCACGCGCAGTGCGGCGCCCACGGGTTCTGATGGAGAAATTGCGAGTTCGACTCTTATCTTTGGAGGGAAAAATTCAAACCGCCGTTGATGAAAATATAATGGCCGAAGCGGACGCAAATTATATTGCGCAATTCGAAAGGAGCGTCGGAAGGTGGGTATCAATGTTGTCTACTCCGTAGGAAACAACACATTGATGACACTGGTTTTCACCCATGTAAGAATTCGATACAGGATATATGAGCTTCACGAGAAGACGCTTTTGGCGCACGGAATTTTACAAGAGGTGAAGGCTGTCTGGCGGGGTCACTCATCCGAAATTATCCTATGTTATCGGGATGTGGACGCTTTGGAAAGGGAAATTGAGGTATGTCACCATTTCGCTGTGTTGTGGGATTAATAATGGCCTGCAGATCAAGCGCGCAATGGTGCTGAAGAATCGGTATTATTTGTGGAAGTGACTAAACATAAGTATCGTAACCCCAACGTAACCCTTTGGTAACCCTGGGCGATAAATCCCATTCACCCTCGTGACCAATCCATGAACTTATACGCATTTTCCCCCTTCCTTTTTCCGCCAGTATTCCAAACGATCTTCCACGCTTGTGCTTCTCCATTATATATATGTGTACCTCTGTTACTTCGAGTCACAGCGGTCACCTATCGTCACAGTGTTCTTGAAGACGAATGTGACCCAGGTGTGACGTTCGCTTTCGTCCTTCGTCGCCAGTGAGTCCGAAGTCGAGCATTTTTCGTGCGTAAAGCTTACTGACGTGAGCAGGTGCTGTTGAACTTTGAAGCAAATGTGTGCCCAGGCGAACGTCAAAACATAACGGAACCAGCTGGTCGTGTTTGATCATCTTGACCTCGCCCTCATTGCAATCAAGGCCGCTTGCCAACGAAACTCATTCCAGGCCGCTCAACCTTCAACCCTACGACCTTTCATAAGAAAAAGTTACAACGTCCATCTCCAGGCGCCGCGTCGCCTCGCCTACGTGTACCAAGTAAACAACAATGGTTCTGAACTTCCCCCGTCTGTCGTCATCGTGCCCTCTTCCTCGTTGTGGTCCATCCGTGAAACCGAGAAGACACAGTGAATTTGAGGGAACGTCGCGATGGAAGGGGAGGAACTGGGTTCTTCGACTAGGATGTCTAGGCTCTGATGAAGTGAAAGTACGTACTTCTTTTCTCCTCTCTCTTTTTCCCAAAACACGTTGCTGACGCCGGCATACAGACCTACAAAGTCCACCCCGCTCTCATTCGTCATGCCCTCCTCTATTCTTTAGTAACCCACAAGAGAGGCAAGGGCTCACCGCTTTCTCCAACCTTCTCTTCCCCGTGGCCAACTCTGGGCTGCTGCACAAGATTCGAAAGAAAGCACTTGGCGGTCAACTCTGAGTGCATGGCCGAGCTACGTACAGGCCAGAGCAGAATCCTGCCGTATGTCCTTACCCCTTCTTGCTTGGATGGCGGACAGCAGAGAGGGAAACGGTTTCGGGAGATTGGGGGTGGCGATTCAGAGCGATGGTTGTCCCTGTTGGTGGCGAACTTTTTGGAGAGGTCCTTTCGACTGGGGTGAGTATGATACCTCGCGTCCCTCGTTCTTTGATCTTCCAGTATTCAACTTCCATTCCCTGTAGCCGCTACCTCCACCTCCGTTGGTAATCGACGGAGAATTTGACTAGTCGCTTCTGCCCTTTCGGTTTGCACATGGAATTGAGGACGGCCGTGCTGTGGAGTTCCTATCTGCATGGTAAGTCTCCCAAAATTGTTCCTCGATGATACGAACAACACCATCCCTTTGACAGAATGACTACCCTTATCAACGATCACGAAGAGCCTCCGGCTTCTTGAAACGTCTTTTGACTCCCACTATCCTCGCGATATTGGTGCCTGTTAAACTCATCATTTTGCTAGGCCATTCACACTCGCACCGGGACTCTTCACCCTCCTGTGGTCCGTCTTCTTGGTTCTCCCCTTCTGTCCTTACTCATGCATGTATCTTAGAACCTCGTCATGGTTTCTGCTCCCAGCCGGTGACAATTTACACTCTCCGTTTGTAGGGTATGGAAGTTGGTCCAACTTACGTTAGCGTCTATTCGGGAGGTCGTAAAACAACTTACTCATGACTTGAAGAATTATCAACGGAAAAGCCGAGCATGAGTAACCGATAGGACCATTTGAGGGATTTCGTCGATGGCAAGGATACCATGACGTTGGGTTATCGGTGAGGTTACACCCCAGTCATAACTCCAGAGGGCTGATCTATTTTTGCAGTGTTTTTGGTGCCCAGTGAGGACGCACGTCACTGTGAATACGTCGTTCCGAGTGATATGCGACTGGAGATCATATTATTATCAGGATGAGTTCTTGCTTTCTCGCTTCTTCTGCGGTCTAAACTTATTTCCACTATAGCTTTCCTTCGTCGGCGGACCAAGCGAAGTCGACGTCCGCGTATCTAATCACCGACTCATAGTACTAGCTAAAAGCTCAACGTTCGACGCTTGTCTTCGGGCTATAACGAATTCATATTAACGGCTCGCTCTTCTAACAACCTCAGAGTACACCGCTGGATCTATGCACATCGGTGGATTTTTTAAATCCTGACGGACAGCTGCTGCATAGGCTCCCTCCCTCCCGGACCCAAACCTCGACGACACATGCCCTACAATGTAACTCATCCTAGCGCGTAGACCCCACAATCGAGGAATCCGCTCGCTTGCAAGTCAACGCGACCGCCAACTCGGAGGACTTTGGGCCGTCGTCTTTGATTACTTTGCAGGCCATCATGCATTGACTTCGGGTCATGATCAGCGAGACTTTCTGCAGAGGCAGTGCACCGTTCATATGAGCCAGTTGTAGCTCCTCTCAAAAGTGGATTTGCCAGCCCACTTCCGGTTCCATTCCTCCTCTGAGCAACGAACGCAGCGGCTTCTCACACACTTAATTCTCGCAACATTCTGTCCCTGCTTCGAGATATCCTAACACCTATCTCCACCCACCCCAACCCCTGCTCCACGACACCGACGCAGGTCGCATATACACCACTTCCAATCACTTTCAGTCAAGTTAGCGCTGAATGGCCGTAAACCACTTCTTCACCCGCACCTCTCGCGGTATCCCGCATTCTCGACTCTGGGCATCTTCAACGCCAGAACCAAGCCAGAACTGTCTCGTTTGCGTCCTTTCCCGTGAATTCCGCAGGCAAAAGAAGGTAGTCTTCGCGTGATTCTTACATTTACAACAGCCTGTGCTCGTGTGTAAATTGAGAGGTAGTGCAATGTAATCGTCTGATCGATTCCTCAAATGAGTGTACCATTTGCTGAATGCCTACCCAGTTTTTACTTAATACCAGTCATCGTCGTTGTGAAACTTGTGAAAGTAGAAAGTTAACGAGTGGCCGTTCATGTTTTGGGAGATGGCGACATAATATTGACATGGGTAGTATCCCAACACGAATCGGTCAAGCTACGGAGTCAGGGCTGTAATGGTACGATTCCCATTGTAAGTAATATAATCAAACGTCTCGACTTTGCCGACGTTGAAGCTTGAGGCTGTTCTTTCGATCGGCTGAACAGAGACTGATGCTTGAAGCCCTCCCCCTCCTTCCCCTGGAGCAAAAGCACAGCATACATACGCACCCCAAACAAACCTATGTACGATGGTTGTGAGTACTAACGCGACACATGCGAAGCACTGAAGTCTTACTGACCTATGTGCAATAGCCACGCCCCCCATCCACCACAGGTGTCGATGTCCACGCGAGAAGAGACGAGGACCCTGATGAGTCTGGTGTTTCTCACCCTCGGCCTTTGCCCTCAGTAGTTCGTTATTGGTCGAAAAACCTTTGGAAAAGAAGGCGGGTATCAGTAACCATTGTCGTCGGTTGCTACTAATCCAAACTTACAAGACCCTAATGAGCAAAGCAATCCGTATGTGTGACGTTGACGTTGCGGCAGCCCATGCTCACAACGGAGGATCTACGCTGTGTGAACGCTGAGTCCGGAGACAACGAGTTCTTGTAGTACGGGGAGAGATCGGGGCCACTGGGTGGTACATATACCATGTACGTAACAACAAATAGAGCGTCGGGATTGAGGTAAACGAGAATCTCTGAGCAGTGCTCGAGCTTTGGGAAAGGAGAATGATTGAATAGCCACATAGCTGGGTGCAACCGAACAGATGATCGATGCATTTGAAAGGTCTGCCTATAGCCACTGGCAAAGAGATGAACGAGCTTATGGAGGCGGGTTCG
The DNA here is from genome assembly GCF_000143565.1 of Laccaria bicolor S238N-H82. Classification (NCBI taxonomy): domain Eukaryota; kingdom Fungi; phylum Basidiomycota; class Agaricomycetes; order Agaricales; family Hydnangiaceae; genus Laccaria; species Laccaria bicolor. The sequence continues at coordinate 484,729 of NW_001889900.1, forward strand.
TTAAAAGGATTAAACGATGGCGAAATTTTCTTCGTGAGTCGATGCACGAGGGGATGCAAGTTGACCGGTCGTGCGGGTCATGGTGGAAGAAAGAGGGTACAAGCATCGAAGTTGGGCTTGCGTTGGTGTTAAGAAACCAGAACCTGAGTAACGAACGGGGGCAGTTAGCGAACAAAATATCGAATATATGCGAGGTGAAAGGCATCCAGAGGTCGAGGGAGGAAGGGTACGAATGAATAAGTAACGCAAGGGCGATAGCTTACCAAAGGAGAGATGGCCGTTATCCCCACTCTCCAGCTCTCCGACTGAGGCTTGCGCTTATAACCAGATGGACGGCAGTGACGCAGCATGGTGTGTGGAGCTTTTCAAGAGGGTATCGAGCTGGGCATCGTTCAAAACGCCCACTACGTCTGCAACCGAAAGGCCGTTAGGACAGGCGTTGTCGACCTGTAGGAACGAAATATTGACGATCAACTTGAACTAACGAAGTCTCCTCCGTGTTATGCAAAGTGGCTTCAAGCGCGTTACGGTGGTAGTGCAAAGATGGAATTGTAGCAAAAAAGGCCGATTCCAATCCTGTTTGTACCGTAAGCATCCAGTGAACTTCGCAATTCCAAGATTTGAATTGCCAGACTAGTGGAAATCTGTGGTTTGCGGTCTTGTATGGTTTACAAGCATGACGAAGTTAAGAGGACCGGAACTGTTACAGAATTATCAATGTATTAGACTAACGGAGAGGGTATGGTCGCGGCACAGAAGGGGAAAACGAGCTAAGGTAGAAAGAGGAGCAAGACTAACAGAAGGAGGAACTCACTCAGAGCTGATTCAGGAATGAAGCCCATGCAGCGCATCCTTTGAATCTCAACGGCTCCCTCCTCTCTCTATATCAGCACAAGTCGACAAAATCGATCATCGGGTTTCATTTTGATCACAGCGGGAGGTCGGGTCTCCAAGCGATGTCGGCAGTAGCTGAACGACCCAGAGAGGAAACATTGGACGACTCGTCGTGAAACCCCCTTCAACGAGGGGAACAAAGACAACGTCGACTTGACACCAAGTTGGAGCGCCCATAGGTGGGTCGCGGAACATTCTGGTGGCGTGTTTAGGGTCGGCTTCCGATGGACGACCTGAACACGCATCTTCCTCTTAACTTCCATCTCGTCGTCTACAATGTGTACTCTACCTAGCGACCCTTTCGTCGAACCGTTCTACAGTCTGAAAAAAGCATTCACGAGATTACTCTCTCCGATACCTGAATCCACGGATGGTATTAGCATCAATATAGCTCGCCCCAGCTCTGCCCCGCCTATCTTGATAACTCAATCTTCGACCATCTGCGCAGCAAACATAGCCACGAGTAAGATACTTTTTAATCTTCCTGCCCCAAAGTGAACATTGATCACTCATTAAATCAAATTTCCAGGTGACCAGGTTGATGTCTCTGGGGGTGGAGTGGTTGAGCACTCGCAACAAGTTTTGCCTATCTCCACTGGTCTGCATTAACCCCAAACTGCTATGGTTCATGATTGGTAACACTCATATAGATTTCCTGAGATCTCACCTGCCTACCTCTCCACCAATTGCTCCTGTTCTGAATGAAGGCCTGGTCTCAGCAGGTACTGAAATGACTGTTGCTTGTGAGTTACTTCTCAATGTTTTGCTATAAGGTTGATATTGACCTTCATCAATTCTAATTACACAGTTAATCAGGTTGAAGGGCCTGCACAAGGAGCTGTTGATTTCTTGCAACACCCTTCTCCCATCTTGGCTGGTTCATGCTTGCTCCAAATATCTATATTCAATTTCTGATAACTCTGTTTAGATTTTACAAGTTCTGACTTGCCTATTTCTCTATCCATTCCTTCTCTGAATGCAGAAGTGATGCCTGCTGGTCAGTATCCTTACAAATATAGTTCAGGCTTGCTCAAATCAGACAGACCATGCAGAGCTCTTGACAAATCTTCAAGCTGACATTATAAACAACATTTCAGCTCAAAATGTGAACACAGGCCCTAACTATGGTTTGTTGCATTTGGACCATCAGGTTTTATTGCCTTCACTTATATTTCAATAGGTACCATCAATCAAGGTGAGTAGTAAAAAAAAAATCATTTTCATCTCAACATTGTTGGGTGTTGGTAGGGGTGGACCCAAATATTCAAATCACACTTGAGATGATCAAGGATGAACAACTGGGTATCATTGCAGGTCATTATTTCAAACATGTAATTGACACCATTTTTTTGTTACAGGGAAGGAGATTTATAAGTGGCTTTCTCCACCCAAGGAGTCTATTAACTACAATGCTGCACTAACAATTCTGGAGAGTCAACCAGACACCTGTCAATGGTTTCTTAAGGGAAATACATTTTATGGGTGGCTCAAACAGCCTGGCTTTCTCTGGATCAAGGGGAAATGTAAGTTTGCTCTCAAAATTTGTATATGTTATTGACAGTCTATCCAGCTGGCTCTGGGAAAACCATTTTAAGGTTGATTATCTCAACATTTTTATGGAATTAAATTGATTTTTCTTGTCACAGCTCAGCAATAATTCACAATATTTCCCAACGATTCAATTTTGCTACTGCATATTTCTTTTTTGATGGAAGAGACTCACAGAAGGATTTCCAGCTGCATGATGAACTGCTGCGATCACTCATCTGGCAATTTTCTCTCAAATATGAGGGTAGACTGCCTAAGGTCTTAGGGAATCTGTATGCTCACTGTGACAATGGCCATCGAGAGCCAACTCTGGGTGATCTGCAGAATACTCTTCAAACAATTCTTGATGGCTTTAGCTCAACATTCATTGTTCTGGATGCTCTTGATGAATGCACTGAAAGGGAAAAGGTTCTTAGCTGGATTCAGACTTTTATACTGGGGAAAGATGGAAATCTTGGGCTTCACTTGATAGTTACTAGCCGCCCAGAACAGGAGATTGAGGACAAGTTCAATTCTTCTCATTATCTTGATTTGGTTAAGGAATCTGAGAATCATGATCTTGAAGCCCATCTTGACTATCAGCTTCAGAATGACTTTGACTTGCAAAAATGGAATTCTGACATTCGAGAACAAATCAAGTTGAGGTTGATGGAACAAGCAGATGGAATGTATGTTTATTATCAACATCTGAATGACTTGATGATTGTTAAACAAAATTTCAAGGTTTCGTTGGGTTGCATTACAGCTAAATGAGCTTAAAGAGTGCCATACAAAAACTGATCTGAAAAAGCAGCTAGCTGATCTACCTCAGGGTTTGGAGAAAACATATGATCGAATCTTGCTGGGGATCAAGAAAAAAGATCACAGTTATGTTAAGGTCTTTTTACAGTGGCTGTCATTTGCTGTTCGTCCACTTAAACTGACAGAACTGGCTGCAACTGCTGCTGTTGATCTTTCTGCTGAGAATGGATCAGAGTATAAATCTGATAATGAACTTCTAGATATCAAGGATGTCTTGAAAATGTGTTCTAGTTTGGTTATCCAATCAGAAGGTATAATTCAGAATATGCTAGGTTGAAATGATTGCTAAATATCAAACAGGTGTCATCAAGCTTTCTCACTTTTCTGTCAAAGAATATCTCATATCTCAGTATATTCAAAGCCACAATGTGAAGCAAGTCCAATGCTTCAGTTTCAGTGAGGAGCTCTCACACTCTGTCATATCTCAAATCTGTCTGGCCTACCTTTTGCAATTCAACACTTCTGAGCCATGTCATATAAATCTGGATGTATCTTCCCCTCTTGCAAAGTATGCTGCAGAACACTGGATCACACATGCACATTCTGGTTGCCAGTCATCTTCAATATTTGCATTGATTATGAAGCTTCTGACTGATGGAAATAATGCTTTTGTGAACTGGGTTCGAATTTATGATATAGATAGCCAACGTATGGACCTAAAAAAACAGAGGGATGAGATTGCTAAACCACTATATTATGCATCACTGGCTGGACTAACTGAAGCATCATATATGTTGTTGGAAATGACGGTAGATGTAGATGCACAGGGAGGACTCTATGGAAATGCACTCCAGGCAGCAGCATATGGAGGCCATGAGGCAATTGCAAAGCTGCTCATAGAGAAGGGAGCAGATGTACATGTACAGGGAGGGGCATATAGAAATGCACTCCAGGCAGCATCATATGGAGGCCATGAGGCAATTGCAAAGTTGTTCATAGAGAAGGGAGTAGATGTAAATGCACTGGGAGGTGTCTATGGAAATGCACTCCAGGCAACATCACTTCAAGGCTATGAGGCCATTGCAAAGCTGCTCATAGACAAGGGAGCAGATGTAAATGCACAGGGAGGTGTCTATGGAAATGCACTCCAGGCAGCATCACTTCGAGGCTATGAGGCCATTGCAAAGCTGCTCATAGACAAGGGAGCAGATGTAAATGCACAAGGAGGAAAGTATAGAAATGCACTCCAGGCAGCATCATATGGAGGCCATTTTGCCATTTCAATGCTGCTCAGAGAGAAGGGAGCAGAAATCAGTGATGAGGAATGCAATGATGGGGAAAGTGGTGATGAGGAAGGCAATGATGGGGAAAGTGGTGATGAGGAAGGCAATGATGAGGAAAGTGGTGATGAGGAAGGCAATGATGAGGAAAGTGGTGATGAGGAAGGCAATGATGAGGAAAGTGGTGATGAGGAAGGCAATGATGGGGAAAGTGGTGATGAGGAAGGCAATGATAGGGAAAGTGGTGATGAGGAAGGCAGTGATGAGGAAAGTGGTGATGAGGAAGGCAATGATGAGGCAAGTGGTGATGAGGAAAGCAATGAGGAGGTAGAAATGACAAAAAGCACAGACAATGATGATGATGAGGAAAGTCATTCTGCAAATAGTAGTCATCGTGATATGCATGTTTCAGATTAAGTATATTTTTAGTAGGAGTAGTTACTCATGCATCTGTTCCAAGGTATTTAGCTACAGTCATTCACTGGTCAATGAGGCACCCAAATAAAGAATGGTGTCGGAAATTTTAAATACAAGGGATATGGACATTATAAACTGAGAGGAGTGTGCACATACATCATACCCTATGTAATATCTAGTTACAAACTCAAATTCACATTGTTGAATAATATATCGCATGCTATCAGTGCTGCAAACGAAGATCAGTGTGAAACCAGTCAATGAGGCAGATGTCATGCTGTCCCAATTTGGGCATTTTGCTTAGTCACTTCAGTTTCCCATCGCTTCGTCAGATGTCTGTGGCATGTGTGACAGAATGTGACCTTCTCCCTTTCAAGTGCGATTTGGTCCATTCAGTGGTTTTTGGTTCACTGGAGCATCAGCTCAGCTCAAAACTCTTGTAATTGAATATTTATGGTATGCCTTGAGATATTATCAAACAAAAATGGCTCTTTTCCGAAATCTAAGGCCAAGATCACTCAGATAATATTCAGTTTTATGCTGAATGAGCATTTATCTGCAGATATCAAGAGATCAAAACATGCTACACCTTAGAAACTTGGGATTACTATAAAGACTATATATGCGCACACAACAGAGAAAGAATTAAATAAATAGCTTGAGAACTGACCCTGGAAAAGTGTTTTGACTCATTGACTAGTGTGACTCAGTGTGGGAACCTGTTCAGGGAAAGCGTACTGAAGCAGTCCGTGTATCTATTGACGAAGTGTTCCTAGCAAGCCGAGGAGATGGAGGACAGGTTTTCATATTGGTGTAATGACCTTCAATGATTACCTAGGGATATTGAATGGTTGATCTCTTAACGTGAGTTGCTACTTTGCCCTGGTAAAGCCACAAGCATAGACAAACTCCCTTCTCCCGGAATGCTGCGAAGAAGTGTTGGAGACCTTCTGAGGAAGGATGGAGAGGAAAACTGTTAGCATATAGGGAGAGTCACGAGCTCTCCACTGACGAGATGATACCTATGCTACTGACCTAGTTCTTAACCCCTCTGAGACCAGTACTTTACAGTGCCCCACCCATTCCTGCAGGAATCCTGCAGGAATGGGGTCATTCCAGTGGAATTCCAGGGGAATCCTGCAGGAATAGAGTCATTCCAGTGGAATAGGACTGGAATCAGGCAGAGTAAGTTTTTTTCAACTCCAACCTTATCCTGATGACTTGGCATTCATATTTCCTTATAAAATTCACATGTAGAAGTCATAGATTGAGTTGTAATGTATTTGAAATGTATTACTACACACACTACACAGTTTATCTTAAAGGGAGGGGGTAGGGGAGGGACAAGGTGGGGGTGTATTTATATTTTTG
>NW_001889900.1:492219-495048 GCF_000143565.1 Laccaria bicolor S238N-H82
TGATCGAGGAGCGACGTTGGCAGTGGTGGCTATGGGTGACGGTGATGGCGTGGCGTTGGCAGCGGTGACGAGCATGGTGGTGGTGGTGGAAGAAGAGAGTGGCCATGTTTGGTGAGCATGTTCACCAAACAAACATTGTTTGTGATCCATTGAAAATAAATAAACTATAATACAGTAACAAATAAATAAAATAAACAGATTGGACTGGAATCCCATTCCTGCCCACTCCGGGGAACACCATTCCTGCCCATTCCGGGGAACACCATTCCGGGGAACATTCCGGTGTACATTCCGGAATCCACCGGAATTCCACTGGAATGGAACACACCGGAATAAACAATTTAGCAGAGCCTTCTGCTAAATTCCATTCCACCAGAATTCCACTGGAATGACTGGATTCCTGCAGGAATAGGGGGGGCACTGATAAGACCTCTCTGAGACACCTGTATTTGAGTCATGAAGACAATGTTCAAATATATGGGTTTTTGCACAGAGATGGCAGATAGAAAAATAGATGATCATTCTGTGCATGACTAAGCGAATTGTACTGAGTGTGACTAATGTGACTATCGTGACTGGGATGACTGTGTAGTGTTCCAACTGAGAGTTCTTGTGAATGAGGCAATGTTGGGGAGGAAATATTGTAGAAGGAAGTGGAATATGGGATACCTTGTGTTTTGTCATTCTATCCCTTTACAGAGCCCCCTATTTCTGATCCAACAAGGTCGATATTCCTCTGGCAACTCGATATCGGTGATACGACGCTTATGCCAGTCGACTGCAAATCCGTCAAGGAGTTTAGTATGAAGTTTGCCCAACATCGTGGGCACCACTTGGTTGAGGTGCTCCTTTGGTCCGCAGTGCCTGCGATTCAGCTGGTGGAAATAATCGTTCCACATGCCTGGAGTCTTGAATTTTGCTGAGCCCTGAAGGATGTCCTTCGTAAGATCGTTGAACATGTCATCCATGCACTTGTCCCACTCTCCAATCCAGAAAAAGCAACCCTTGTCAAGGATATCTCTTGATGGATACAGTGAACGGTCCTTGTCACTATCACTGTGTATGCACCCAAAAAGGACGTCCACTTCTTGGGGACTCATTTCGTCCATGTATAAGAACAAGGGGTGTTCGTCGTCCAAGTCAATGTAACCGCACCTGTGTAAATACACATCTGGGGAGGGTCCTTCCATGAATCGTGCGACTAGCTCAGAGCCACCCCATTTGCAACCTAGCCATGCTTCAGGTCCCCCTAGGCTTATCAGAACTCTTGCATGTGGTCAGTGGATGATATCATTGACTCTGCTCATGTAATAGGCTCTCAAAGTGCCGGGGGCCGTGTATGCAAATGGGGGCTCGATGATGCATGTCAGCTTTCCCACTAAGCGGTCTGTGTCCGAGACTTCTCCTGGCTTGAACCATTCGAAATCTTCAACTTTAATGCTGGAGTAGTGCATCCTGGCAGATGCATACTCCATCCCCCTGGTGTTTGGGGTCTCGCTTAGGTGTCAGAGGGTCATTACATACACATCTACATGTCATGTTGTGTTTGTAGGTTCTCCAGTCAATACCACCATCTCGTTCATGTCTACATGCTCTCTGTGTCACTCAGCACCTCTCCAACACCGATACCAAAAGGGATGCCATGGGTGACTGCCTTGAAAAGAATCCTGGCCAATGTTGATGCATCCTGCAAACAAGCAGCCCAGTAGCATAGATGTGCTTGCACCCTCAAGTCTGGCAGCAACAAGTATCCAATGTCGAGGTAGTCCAGGTTCCAAGACAAGGGCTTCTTACTAGCCCAGATGGCAGCGTCATTAGCGTACTGGCCCCCCAAGGTGCATAGCTCCTTGATGTAGGAGGCTCGCCACTCTGGTAGTTGGTCCTTTGGCTCAGCCTGGCTATGTTCTGGAGATGCAGAACATCGATGAAAGTCATGGTCGCCTGAGCTGCGTGAATGACATGCTGCTGAAGAGGCCCTGGACCTGGGAAGGCTCAATGGTGCTATCATTGACTGCACCCATCTTGAGGCCATATTGAGTGGTGAGGTTGGGACTGGCACTGCTAGCTGTGGGTGTGTGGCTGGTACCCAACTAGGACGAGGCAGGACCTGTTGATTGTGTTGTGACTCTGTGTCCATGGGGCTTCCTGTCTTGCCTTCGTAAACGTCACCCAGCCTACTGACTAGAGTTATCCTCCCACACTCATCGAAGTGTGCCTTGCCTATAGGGGCATGTACTGCTTTAAACAGTTCACAAATCTCCCAGTCTCCCCTTCGAGCTTCCTGGCTAAAGCCTGCTCCCCATTGGCCTGCACATTGAGTGCCTCTGGTGAGTGAATGGCATGGTTTCCAATGCCAAATGGTAACGTAGGAAGTGTTCTCGTCTGTTTTGATGCAGGAGTGGTATCTTGCTAGATAGTCCCCGATAAGGGAAGCATCCATTATGAGCCTTGTGGACCACCCTTCGAAGTCGCAAATGTAAACGACAGCATCTGGGGGAATGTCAGAGAAAGAGAGGGAAAGCCTGGAGTTAGGCGTGTGTTTCAGCTGGAAGAATTCATTGTACTGCTTGATGGTGGTGATGTCATCCTGGAATCCCACCATTTCATTACCAAAGACCTCCGTCTTATTGAGAGAGTCACACGTGTCATGGTATGCTTTCAAAATTGTGGGGGATAGGCGCACGAAGCAGGGCTGATCGTCTGTATCTTCTTGCCAGAAATAGTACACAGGAACATTTTCCATGAGGAGGTGACTGATGTTCAAAAAGGTCCACTGCCACTTCAGTCACCCATTTTTGGGTACCTATGAGGTTATCCAATTCTTTGAAT
>NW_001889900.1:495098-502510 GCF_000143565.1 Laccaria bicolor S238N-H82
CTCCATTTTTTGGTGGACTGACTCTTCATATTTCTTCTGACATTTTGAGCTACAATTGGCAGCTATCTTCATCTCTCAAAAGCCAGCAGAAATCTATTAAAATCAGCTCAAATAGCATTTATGCAAGCCGTTCATAGTATCCATCACAAGCCACTTACCAAGGCAATTTCATGTGAGGGCTAACAACTATTTTGCCTTCACCTCTATTACATCCAATCACTTTGTTCCAGAAATGCATGTTTGTGCACTTCTTGATAGTATAATAATGTCATACTATAGAACACAAACATATCACTAACAGGCTTGGCTTTGGGCCAACCAACCAATCTTATACCTGCTCTGCACCTTAAGACATATCAACAGGGATTCACATTTCAAGAACTGTTTAACACTATATGTGCATATTGCAAGGCTCAAGTTTGAATGTAATGTAACAAAATGTTTATGGAACCCACGCTCTGCACCTCAAGAAATATCAACAGGGCTCTACATGTTAAGAAAAGTACAACACTATATGCACATGTTGCGAGGCTCAAGTTCGAATGTTACACAGTTGTGTAACACAATAAAATGTTTCTTGATTAATATGTGTGTAGGCACTTATAGGAGAATTGCAGGATCAATGATGATTTGCCATTGGAGACTCCCCCCAGTTATTTGACTTGGGTTGATGTGCATGTTTTCTACAAAAGGTCAGTAGTTGCCTTAGACAGTCCTCCAACAATCTGACATGTATTTTGCCCGCATCTACAAAAATCACTTTGTAATCAACTTTTCCACATAATCAGCTATATTGTATTGTTTTGTCCTTTGCCTTTGTTCCTTTTTGAGGATGCACTGACTCTCTACACACCAATGCAACCATGCTAACATCTTGATCTTGTCATTACCTCTCAATAGTACACCCTGGCATATGCACCTCCTACCCCAGACTATATGAATGGGATCATATCATATGAACAGAATAATCACATAGACATGGAATTATACTATACCATTCCATTGGAATAATACCATAGTGATGGAATCATACCATACCATACCATTGGAATAATACCATGGAGATGGAAGCATACCATACCATACCATTGGGACAATCCCATAGTGATGGAATCATACCACACCACACTGTTGGAATAATACCATAGTGATGGAATTATACCACACCACACTGTTAGAATAATACCATAGTGATGGAATTATACCACACCACACTGTTGGAATAATACCATAGTGATGGAATTATACCACACCACACTGTTGGAATAATACCATAGTGATGGAATTATACCACACCACACTGTTGGAATAATACCATAGACATGGAATCATACCATACCATACCATACCATTGGAATAATCCCATAGAGATGGAATCATACCATATGAATGGAGTTCAACCATACCAAGGCATTGGAATCATACCAAAGTCCAGGGATCCTACCATACCATTGCCGTGAAAGTGCGAAATACGCAAACAAGGATCAAGCGCATCGGGAAAACCCTAAACACCTTAACACTCTCACACACACACACACACACACTATCACAATCTCAGTGCACAAGTTCGAGGGCCTTTGGTATTAAGAAATACCACTTTTGTCTTCTTAGGTTTAAGTCTCAAGAGTTTTCGTCTCAAAACAGGGTTTTATTATTGGGTGTGGTATTAGAATAGTTCAATAGAACAAAGTATGTCTTTCGGGGAACCTGGTTGCTCAAATGTAAAGTTCTTGAACACAGTTTTCTTTATTGACACGAAACACGGATTTATCGGATTTTTATAACTCCCTTGAGCTTTTTATTATGTCACTACACTCCAAAACTGGTGATACAAGTATGCTGTCTCGTCTAAATGATACTGTGCTTAAAACCTCTTATTCAAGTCTCCAAGTAAGTTGACTCCCAAGCACGCTGGCTTCGTTCACACTGTACTTTTCTGACCACAAAGAAATCTCCTTTAATTGATTACAACTGTCCACCTCCTAAGTCTCTACTTGGAGTGCAACTAGCTGGTCAACGGGGGACGATTCCTTCCTTTTGACCTGCCAGTGCGCTCCTTATATACTCCAAAAACCCCTATCTATGCTTTTACATGTGTTTTCTACGGTTATGTATTGGTCCGAAATACAAATAGCTTTTTAATGATCGTGTGGTATAGTTTATAGTATCTCTCTTGTGGTACACTACAGTTTTTGTAGTGTTGGTATCTTTTCTTTGTCAATCACATCAGTGTTTGATGTGTATGCGGAACAATCCGGTTTTAATTATATCTAGTCCGGACCAGTTCCGCATGCTTCTTTATCATGGGCTTGGCTACTAATTTGACATATCATGTCATTTCAGTGATGGGCATGCTGATGTGTTTGATACATATGCAGACACACTGCCGGCTTCTTTATTTCCGGAGGTCGTTAATTTAAAATACCTCGGCACGGTTTCTGTTATCATATGGAGATCGGATGGCACTCCGAAGAGCTTCAAATGACTTTCTTAATTATCAGGGGGTCTCCAGGATGGATTACCTAATGTCTTTCCAGGTTTGTGCATCACATGTCTTGGACGATACAACACATCACTCTTTGATGTGTACACGGGTATTGCCGTACTTGACGTTTTACATGGCCGCAAGCCACGCTTGGTCCTTGTACATATACTACATAGTCGCAGTATAGTCTTTCTAGTAGTAGAACATTATTTCATAATGTCCACATGTAGTTTATCTTCTAGAAGTCTTGGAAGTATTATCGCAGGATAAAACCCTTGGTAGTAATGCATTCTTGTCCCTGTGTTGGGTGGTTTACTCTAGAGCTTCTTTATACTCTATTTCATGGTGGGTGAATCCTAGATAGGCCCCAAGTATAATGTCACGGCGCATACTGCTGCCAGCTCCAAGGCCTTAGTCCTATGTTCAGACTCGACACATATGCACTTTTAGTCTACTGAACTGGGTATGTTCAAAGACTCTTATATCATTGCAACTGTATATAGTGTATGTACAGAGAAGACCATTTTAATGGTAAAATCGCGAAAATCGGATTTTATACAGTTGAATATGTTTCACCCGCATCAACATTGTAAGAGTAAACTAGTAATCACTTAGAACTCACAGAAACCCCTAGTCTAGGAAAGGAGAATGTGGGCCAGAGGGCTTAGAATATAACACATCTGAAAGTCATCAGGCTACCATACAAATTATAAACCAGAGTCTTCTGAGGCATAATTCCAATGAGTGTGATAGATTCTTTCAATGTCCCATCATATCATGTTCCCATGCTGGTGCTCACTTCTGACTTACAACAAAATTAAAGCTCTTGCAATTATTTCTATCCTTCCAAAACATGTGTCAGGCCATTCTGAAGGGCATCAAGCTACCATACAAAACATAAACTAGACTATTGTAAGAGACAATTCAAAAAGTGTGATAATTTCTGTCAATGTCCCATCATGTTATGTTCCCATGCTGGGGCTCACTTCTGACTTCAAACAAAAATTAAGCTCTTGCAATTATTTCTATCCTTCCAAAACATGTGTCAGGCCATTCTGAAGGGCATCAAGCTACCATACAAAACATAAACTAGACTATTGTAAGAGAAACTTCCGAAAAGTGCAATGGATTCTGTCAATCTAGCTCACATCTACCATACCATTCTTGTTTATACCCCCAAACCATACCCATCCAATCCAATCAGAGAGGCTCTGTTTGAACTTAATTGATATCATTCATTGAATTTGACAACTGAAGACATTTGAGAGAAAAATTCTGTATGCATCCACTTATACCCCCCCAAAAAAGTATGCTAAGACAGCTTTAGCCCCACTCTCCAGAAACACGGTAGAAGGCCAGCAATATTCAGGTAAGGTCAACTTGTTCCCCAAGTATACTCCATATACCAGCCAAAAAGTATGCTAAGTTAGCCTTAGCCCCCTTTTTCAGAAACACAGTAGAAGGCCAGCAATAATTAGGTAAGGTTAGCTTGTACCCCAAGTTAACCACAAAAAAAGTATGCTAAGTCAGGCTTAGCCCCATTCTCAGAAACAGTACAAGGCCAGCCAGATTCAGATCAGCTTAGCAAGTATACTCCATATACCAGAAAAAAGTATAAGTCCACCTTAGCTTGCACCACAAGTAAACTCCATATACCAAAAAACAAGTATAAGTCAGCCTTAGCCCTGTTATCGGCAAACAAAGTAGAAGGCCAGCAAATACTTATATTTACCTGAAATACAAGTATGACAAAGCAAAGTCTACCAGAAACCACTAAGTAAGAGTCCACGACATACTCTATCTACCAGAAATAAAGTATGCTATGTACAGTGTTGCCTTGTCTACCAGAACTATTCTAAGTCTGGTGTAACCCTGTTTACCAGAAACAAAGAGTAAAGATGATACACACAGTAAAGATGCAATTGAGCTCCCAATCCAATGACAAACACTCAGAAACCATGGCCCTCACCAGAGTATTGTCTACGTAGCAGATTACCCTCTGAGAATCAGTCAGAGTCATCACCACTTTTGAAAGGCCCACATCCCAACCTCTGATGGCCATAACCAGCAAAGCCTTCATGGCCTTGCCCATAGTACCCACTAAACTCATATGGATGAGCATATGCTCAATATTGGGAGCAGCCACCACATCCTCTTCCACCAAAGCCAGATGGCCCATATTGACATGGGTGTTGGCCTGAAAATTGAGGAGGAAGTCAGAGGTGTTGGTTGTCCATCCGAACCGGATGGTGATAGTCTTCCAGATATGTGTTGTGTTTGTCTTCATTGTGAATGTTGACATTGTTATAGTATTGGGCCTGAGGAGGTCTGAACCGAAAGCGAGGTCTTTACCCTCCCCCACGTAATCCATATGGACTCCAGTGGACTCCAGTGGACTCCAGTGGACTCCAGTGGATTCCAGTGGCCCTCTTACCAGGCCAGATTGGCTGGCAGAATGCCCAGTCCACTGGAGTCCAGTCCAGTCCAGTCCAGTCCAGTCCACTGGACTCCCACTGGACTGCAAGCCACTTTTCAGAGTCCAGTCAAAGTCCAGTGGAGTCCAGTGGAGTCCAGTGGAGTCCACTGGACTATTGACTGAATTACAACAAACATTATACCAATGTTAGGAGTCCAGTGGCAGTCCAGTGGAGTCCACTGGACTGGACTGAATGGAACATTAATAGATTGACTGTTATTATTAATTAATAATAGACAAAAAAGCGAAAATGTCATAAAACAGTGATGTAAACATAGCATTTGAAAGACTAGTAATTTTGTAGTACTTAGATGTAAGTAAAGTTAAGTCTTAGATGAAACAAGGATTGAGCATTTTGTTCAGTCTGCAGGGTTGTGTCACGTGACTTACCCGTGAGGTTCAAACGTCACCCCAAAGCATCATGTTTGTTGTTTGCAAGCAGGTCACACCTGTGTGACCATCTCCTTCTCTTCCACCACCACCACTACCCATCCTTTACCACCCCCGACGCACCACCGCTGATGTTCCACAACGTCGGCGGTGGTGTCGGTCACTCTCGACACCTCTCGACGCCTCTCGTTGCCACGCCACGTCATCCTCGATGCCTCTCGCCGCCATGTCACCAAGCCACCAAAGCGGCATGCAGAACGAAGCCAACAAAGAAACGAGGGACAGCGCCCAGTCGTGGGCGCTGTCAGATTGGTGAGCCAGGACACCACACGAATGCGGCGCCCACACCACGTATGTCGTTTGCACACGACAGCGCCCATGCCACGGCATGGGCGCTGTCAAATGGTGAGTGCCCACCCCGTCGTCATGACCTCCTTTTGCTTACCTCGTTTGCAGCCCCAGGATCACGGCACACGCTGGATACCACATGAATGCGGCACCCACACCACGTACGTCGTTTGCACGCAACAGCGCCCATGCTGTGGCCCGTCATCACCCCCCTCTCGCTTACCTCGTTTGCAGCCCCAGGATCACGGCACACATCACTAGTAGCTGCCATTTACATCATGTAAAACCTGGCATGTACCATAGAAGTTCCTGCTTAACTACCGTGAATGAAATGAAATGAATTTTCATTCATTCACGGCACCTGTTTCATTCCAAGTCATTCTCATTCATTGCCGTCGAGAATGAAATACTTTTTGTTTCATTTCATTTCATCTCAATTTTTTCTTCATTTCTACTGACAAGAATGAAATTTATTCTGTTTCATTCATGCCTGGCGACTCTTTCATTTTTTTAATTTCATTCCACCATGGCAACTGTTTCATTTTTTGCTTTATTCTTTCGTTTCATTCATTCCTGGCAACTGTTTCATTTTTTTCATTCATTCATTGCCATGGAATTTTCATTTCATTCTTTCCAGGCAGTTATTTCATTTTTGTTTCATTCTTTCAGGCAACAATTTCGATGTTTTAACACACATCTAAATAAGGAAATAATATACAATTATGCCTGATATGTGTTGTGCCCTACTGCAGTGGTGTGGGAGGCCATATGGGGGTACTTTTGCATTTGAGGCTCAAATACACAATGAGATAGGCATGCTGTTGCCAAATAAGGCACTTAAATATTTTGTATCAATTACATAATCATTTTCCCAGCTCTAACAATGAAATAGGCACCTGAGAAGAATGAAGCAAGGAATGAAACAGTTGCCCTGGTGGAATGAAAGAAAAAAATGAAACAGTCGCCAGGAATGAATGAAACAGAATAAATTATCTAGAATGAAACAGGTGCCGTGAATGAATGAAAATTCATTTCATTTCATTCACGGTAGCTAAGCAGGAACTTCTATGGTACAGCTCAGGAGTACATGATGTAAGTGGTAGCTACCAGTCCACACATTGGATACCACATGAATGCGGCACCCACACCACGTACATCATTTGCACGCGACAGCGCCCATGCCACGGCATGGGCGCTGTCAAATGGTGAGTGCCCACCCTCTTGCTTACCTCGTTTGCAGCCCCAGGATCACGGCACACACTGGATACCACACGAATGCGGCACCCACACCACATACGTCGTTTGCACGCGACAGCGCCCATGCCGTGGCATGGGCACTGTCAAATGGTGAGTGCCCACCCCGTCGTCATCACCCCCCTCTCGCTTACCTCGTTTGCAGCCCCAGGATTACGGCGCGAATGCGGCGCCCATACCACGTATATTGTTTGCACGCAACAGCGCCCATGCCGTTTCCCACCCCGTCGTCATCACCCCCCCTCTTACTTGCAGCCCCAGGATCACTTCGCGAATGCGGCGCCCATACCATGTATATTGTTTGCACGCGAGAGCGCCCATGCCGTTTCCCACCCCGTTGTCATCACCCCCGGGGATCCTCACTTACCTCGTTTGCAGCCCTAGGCCTGTCCCCGTTGTCTTTTTAATGACACCTCGTATTGATATGAGTACCCCATATGTAGATTACATAGGTAGTTA
>NW_001889900.1:502560-506659 GCF_000143565.1 Laccaria bicolor S238N-H82
CATTTTTTGCTTTATTCTTTCGTTTCATTCATTCCTGGCAACTGTTTCATTTTTTTCATTCATTCATTGCCATGGAATTTTCATTTCATTCTTTCCAGGCAGTTATTTCATTTTTGTTTCATTCTTTCAGGCAACAATTTCGATGTTTTAACACACATCTAAATAAGGAAATAATATACAATTATGCCTGATATGTGTTGTGCCCTACTGCAGTGGTGTGGGAGGCCATATGGGGGTACTTTTGCATTTGAGGCTCAAATACACAATGAGATAGGCATGCTGTTGCCAAATAAGGCACTTAAATATTTTGTATCAATTACATAATCATTTTCCCAGCTCTAACAATGAAATAGGCACCTGAGAAGAATGAAGCAAGGAATGAAACAGTTGCCCTGGTGGAATGAAAGAAAAAAATGAAACAGTCGCCAGGAATGAATGAAACAGAATAAATTATCTAGAATGAAACAGGTGCCGTGAATGAATGAAAATTCATTTCATTTCATTCACGGTAGCTAAGCAGGAACTTCTATGGTACAGCTCAGGAGTACATGATGTAAGTGGTAGCTACCAGTCCACACATTGGATACCACATGAATGCGGCACCCACACCACGTACATCATTTGCACGCGACAGCGCCCATGCCACGGCATGGGCGCTGTCAAATGGTGAGTGCCCACCCTCTTGCTTACCTCGTTTGCAGCCCCAGGATCACGGCACACACTGGATACCACACGAATGCGGCACCCACACCACATACGTCGTTTGCACGCGACAGCGCCCATGCCGTGGCATGGGCACTGTCAAATGGTGAGTGCCCACCCCGTCGTCATCACCCCCCTCTCGCTTACCTCGTTTGCAGCCCCAGGATTACGGCGCGAATGCGGCGCCCATACCACGTATATTGTTTGCACGCAACAGCGCCCATGCCGTTTCCCACCCCGTCGTCATCACCCCCCCTCTTACTTGCAGCCCCAGGATCACTTCGCGAATGCGGCGCCCATACCATGTATATTGTTTGCACGCGAGAGCGCCCATGCCGTTTCCCACCCCGTTGTCATCACCCCCCCTCTCACTTACCTCGTTTGCAGCCCTAGGCCTGTCCCCGTTGTCTTTTTAATGACACCTCGTATTGATATGAGTACCCCATATGTAGATTACATAGGTAGTTACATTAAGTTGGGTTGGTTTACGTAGGTACTACTGTACTTGATAACTTTTGCAATTTCGAAGTGTGGCCTTCACGAAATTTGGTTGTGTGTGTAAGGTTGCCATATCTGGCCTTCTGGCATCTTCTAAGGCAGATTGCACCTTGTTCTATCACCACCACCACTGCTCACTGTTTCACCATGCCAACCACCAGAGCCACCACCAAATCTACTTCAGCTGCCACCTCTACAGCCAGGAAGAGGCAGGGATCTGCTGCTGATCAGACTCCTAAGAAGAGATTAAGATCCAACTCAAACAAGAAGGCATCCAAGGCTGATCTGGAGGTAGAGAGGGGAGAGGGAAGGAAGGATGGGGGAGAGGAGGAGGTAGAGGAGGAGGAGGAGGGAGAGGAGGGGGATGGGCAGAAGGGGGGGGAGGGGGAGGAGGAAGAGGGAGAAGCTCTTGCTGAGCTAGAGGATGAGGTGGTTGTCAATAAACCCAGACATGGAGGGAAGAGGGGGAAGGATGTTATTTTGAACAAGGGGTCCAACAAAGGGTATAAAATTATTTGAATTTACATTGACATATTCTCAATTAAATTTTTAGCAAAAAGGCACGCAAGACAAGTGCACAGAAAAATGCAGAGGTGGCAGCAGAAGAAGCCAAGTGAGTCAAACACCAGACTCAGTGAGTTTTTTTTTTAGTTTCAGATATTAAAATTATGATATTGAAGTATTTAAAGCACCATGAAGCTTCTTTCCAAACAAGGCATTTCAGTTGCACCACCTGAACGGAAAGCCTCTACTTCTACTTCATTATCTGCTGCTTCTCTTGCTGTCCCTGCTGCTTCTGCTGCTGACTCTGCTGTTTCTGTTTCTGCTCCTGCTGTTTTTGTTCCTGCTCCTGCTGTTTCTGTTCCTGCTCCTGTTCTTGCTCCTGCTGTTCCTGCTCCTGCTCCTCCTGTTTCTGTTATTTCTGCTGTTATTTCCACTATGAGTTCTGATACCACTGCTAACTTAAATATGCCCACTCCCACCTCTACTGCTATCATGACCCAGAGACCTTCAACTCCTGCTAATGAGCCTGATGTCACCATGGAAAGCCCTCCTCGTCCTGAGGGTTCTTCTAGAGCTACAGGTGGCATCTTGCGGAATCGGGCTATGGGTCAATATTACAACCCTGTTGACGATGAAGAACTACATATTTCTTCTAATGTAGAAAAGGTCAAGGGTGTTGTGAAAATCTATGTATCACCTTTGGACCCTGTTGAACTTGACTTCACTAAGATGCAACCTAGCCTAAAGGTTCCTGTCACTGTTAACTTAAACTTGGGGCCAGTTCTGAAGGAAGTAGCTGTTCATTGGCCACCCATCACTCATAAGCTATTTATGAAATATAATGTTCTAAATTTGATGATATAACTTTCTTTAGGAAATCGTATTCTTGTTTATGATGCTTTGGATTAGTGTTTAAAGGTTCAGTTCAGTCCGGTTTTTTGCCCCGAAAACGCGCAACCGTGGACCGCAACCGGTCCAGGACTGACCCAGATATTGAGGGAACCGAACCGAACCACCTAGGACCAGTCTTTTGCGGTCCATGATACCGGTTCAGACCGATCCAGACCGGTTTTTTTGCATATAATTTATTATACCAATATAAACCATTTGTATCTCAACCATTATTACTCTGAAAAATAAACGGGTTATATAAAATAGTAAAGCATATAAATACCCATCATTCTACCAATTTTCAAGAGATTTAATGAAGATTTGACATAGCTATGACTGAAACCAAATTACATCTCATAGAGACTCAAGTAAAATATGGATTTGGTTATATCTTTCTCAATTCTTAACCGTTTTTGATGAAAAAAAAACCCAATAAAAGGCAATAAACGTGGTTACAAGGCTATGTAACGCACATGACCGTTTAACCGGTTGCAACCGATTAAAACCGGTCTTTGAACGGTTTTAAAAGATTTTCGAAATGAGGCAACCGGCAACCGGACCAACCCCAAATTGGGGCAACTGCAACCGAAAAAAAGACTGGACCATGGTCCGGTTCAGTTCGGTCCACCGGTTTTTTGCGGTCCTATGGACTGAACCTTTAAACACTACTTTGGATGGGCTTTGGGTTGCTGAAGGTCTCTATGATAGTGCAGTCGAGATAAATGACAGTATTTTATTCAACAATTCTGATGGGAAAGCAACTCTTCACATTCTTGTTGTAAGTGTTATCTACTATTCTGATATATTATAGAATATTAATTTCTTTTTTTTAGAGTTCTTTTGAGCCTGGGATTTCCTTTTCCTCTATTGCTCCTTCCCATGCTCGTTCACTCCAAGGTGGATCTGTTCCGTCTACCTCTCGTTCTTCCACACCTGTTCGTTCCCACTCTCACACACATTCCATATCTACATCTGGGGACATCCAAACTGGCAGAGTTGAGCCATTAGCTGCTGAAGCAGTTACAACTGCAGATGCTGAGGATACTTCTTTCACTGCATATGAAATGAGTCTTCTCCATATTCTCAAGGTTTCGATGAACCATACACGTACGGCAGCTGCCAAGTCACTCCCAGAGCAATATCTTTGCTATCTTGCTGTTACCAAAGCTCTTAATGACATGCACCACGTCAAGCAGTGGCCTGAAAAACCACCTACCGAGAAGCAGGTTACTGAGCTTTTTATTGGAAAAAGCCAGTGGAGCAATGTTTGGCATCCAACCTTCAGTAGAGTTTCTCAGCACTTTCCAGAAATGGTCAAGTGGCTGCAAGGTGATGCTGACAGCAAGGACACAATGGAGCTTTAGGGAATAGAGGCAAAGTATACTCTTAAGATGTTGAAAGAATGGATGGAACAAGGTGGGAAGCCTTTAAAGGGAAAGGCTAAGATTGTTGAAGAACCTGTGGCTGAAAGCTCATCGAAGGGACTTGGAAAGGAGAAGGAGAA